>NC_069509.1:11092730-11245230 GCF_027579735.1 Bombina bombina | reverse complement strand
GTATTTGCTCACCTACACACACATCTATATAAATACACCAGTATGTGCTTACCTACACACATCTATATGAATACACCAGTATTTGCTCACCTACACACACATCTATATAAATACACCAGTATGTGCTTACCTACACACACACACATCTATATGAATACACCAGTATGTGCTCACCTACACACACATCTATATGACTACACAGGTGCTCACCTATACATACACATCTATATAAATACACCAGTATGTGCTCATCTACACACACACACACACACACACACATCTATATGAATACACCAGTATGTGCTTACCTACACACATCTATTTGAATACACCAGTAGGTGCTCACCTATACATACACATCTATATAAATACACCAGTATGTGCTCACCTACACACACACACACATCTATATGAATACACCAGTACGTGCTCACCTGCACACACACACATCTATATAAATACACCAGTATGTGCTCACCTACACACACATCTATATGACTACACCAGTATGTGCTCACCTACACACACATCTATATGAATACACCAGTATGTGCTCACCTACACACACATCTATATGAATACACCAGTATGTGCTCACCTGCACACACACGTCTATATAAATACACCAGTATGTGCTCACCTACACACAACATCTATATGAATACACCAGTATGTGCTCACCTGCACACACACGTCTATATAAATACACCAGTATGTGCTTACCTACACACACATCTATATGAATACACCAGTATGTGCTCACCTACACACACATCTATATAAATACACCAGTATGTGCTCACCTACACACACATCTATATGACTACACCAGTATGTGCTCACCTACACACCACATCTATATGAATACACCAGTATGTGCTCACCTACACACACCATCTATATAAATACACCAGTATGTGCTCACCTGCACACACATCTATATGAATACACCAGTATGTGCTCACCTACACACACATCTATATAAATACACCAGGTATGTGCTCACCTACACAACACATCTATATGACTACACCAGTATGTGCTTCACCTACACACACATCTATATAAATACACCAGTATGTGCTCACCTGCACACACACGTCTATATAAATACACCAGTATGTGCTCACCCTACACACACATCTATATGAATACACCAGTATGTGCTCACCTGCACACACATCTATATAAATACACCAGTATGTGCTCACCTACACACACACATCTAAATAAATACACCAGTAGTGTGCTCACCTGCACACACACATCTAATAGGAATACACCAGTATGTGCTCACCTACACACACATCTATATAATTACACCAGTATGTGCTCACCTGCACACACACATCTATATAAATACACCAGTACTGTGCTCACCTACACACACATCGGATATGAATACACCAGTATGTGCCTCACCTACACACACATCTATATAAATACACCAGTATGTGCTCACCTGCACACACATCTATATGAATACACCAGTATGTGCTCACCTACACACACATCTATATAAATACACCAGTATGTGCTCACCTACACACACACATCTATATAAATACACCAGTATGTGCTCACCTACACACACATCTATATGAATACACCAGTATGTGCTCACCTGCACACACATCTATATGACTACACCAGTATGTGCTTACCTACACACACACACATCTATATGAATACACCAGTATGTGCTTACCTACACACATCTATATGAATACACCAGTAGGTGCTCACCTATACATACACATCTATATAAATAACACCAGTATGTGCTCACCTACACACACACACATCTATATGAATACACCAGTATGTGCTCACCTACACACACACACATCTATATAAATACACCAGTATGTGCTCACCTACACACACACACATCTATATAAATACACCAGTATGTGCTTACCTACACACATCTATATGAATACACCAGTATTTGCTCACCTACACACACATCTATATAAATACACCAGTATGTGCTTACCTACACACATCTATATGAATACACCAGTATTTGCTCACCTACACACACATCTATATAAATACACCAGTATGTGCTTACCTACACACACACACATCTATATGAATACACCAGTATGTGCTTACCTACACACATCTATATGAATACACCAGTAGGTGCTCACCTATACATACACATCTATATAAATACACCAGTATGTGCTCACCTACACACACACACACATCTATATGAATACACCAGTAGGTGCTCACCTATACATACACATCTATATAAATACACCAGTATGTTCTCACCTACACACACATCTATATAAATACACCAGTATGTGCTCACCTACATACATCTATATAAATACACCAGTATGTGCTCACCTACACACACATCTATATGAATACCACCAGTATGTGCTCACCTACATACATCTATATAAATACACCAGTATGTGCTCACCTACACACACATCTATATGAATACACCAGTATGTGCTCACCTACATACATCTATATAAATACACCAGTATGTGCTCACCTGCACACACACGTCTATATAAATACACCAGTATGTGCTCACCTACACACACATCTATATAAATACACCAGTATGTGCTCACCTACACACACACACACATCTATATAAATACACCAGTATGTGCTCACCTGCACACACATCTATATAAATACACCAGTATGTTCTCACCTGCACACACATCTATATGACTACACCAGTATGTGCTCACCTGCACACACATCTATATAAATACACCAGTATGTTCTCACCTGCACACACATCTATATGACTACACCAGTATGTGCTCACCTGCACACACATCTATATGACTACACCAGTAAGTGCTCACCTACACACACATCTATATAAATACACCAGTATGTGCTCACCTACACACACACATCTATATGAATACACCAGTATGTGCTCACCTGCACACACATCTATATGAATACACCAGTATGTGCTCACCTGCACACACATCTATATGACTACACCAGTATGTGCTCACCTGCACACACATCTATATAAATACACCAGTATGTGCTCACCTGCACACACATCTATATGACTACAACCAGTATGTGCTCACCTGCACACACATCTATATGACTACACCAGTATGTGCTCACCTACACACACATTATTATTATTATCGGTTATTTGTAGAGCGCCAACAGATTCTGCAGCGCTATAAACAAAGGCGGAGTACAACAAAACAATTATAGGGATCAAATGGGTAGAGGGCCCTGCCAAGAGTTGCACTGTTGTACTTAGCTCTTAAGAAGGTGATCTACAAACAGCTGGACTCTTAGGCTTACATGCTAATGGTTTTCAGGGGATAGAGATGGAGGAGTGGAATTGGTAAGTAAGGTTAGTGTAGGTTGTATGCATTCCTGAACAGTAGAGTCTTTAGGGAGCACTTGAAGCTTTCAAAACTAGGGGAGAGTCTTGTGGAGCGAGGCAGAGAGTTCCACAAGATGGGAGCCAGTCTGGAGAAGTCCTGTAAATGGGAGTGTGATGAGGTGACAAGAGAGGAGGAGAGTAGGAGATCGTGAGCAGAGTGAAGGGGACGGGAGGGAGAGGATCTAGAGACAAGGTCTGAGATATAGGGGGGAGCAGTGCAGCTGAGGGCTTTGTATGTCAGAATGAGACTTTTGTGTTTGATCCTAGAGGCAAGAGGAAGCCAGTGAAGGGATTGGCAGAGAGCAGCAGCAGATGAAGAGCGACGTGTAAGGAAGATGAGCCTGGCAGAGGCATTATTTATGGATTGTAAAGGAGCTAGGCGGCAGCTAGGGAGACCAGAGAGGAGAGAGTTGCAGTAATCGAGGGCGGCAAAGAATGAGAGAGTGGATTAAAATCTTAGTTATGTCTTGTGTAAGGAAGTGTCTAATTTTAGAGATGTTTTTAAGGTGGAAGCGGCAGGCTTTAGCCAAGGACTGAATGTGAGGAGTGAAAGAAAGATCTGAGACAAATGTGACCCCGAGACATAGGGCTTGCGGGTAGGGTAATGATGGAGTTGTCGACAGTTATAGAGATATTGGGGGGTGGAGAGTTTTGAGGAAGGGGGGGAAAATAAGGAGCTCAGTTTTGGAGAGATTTAGCTTGAGGTAGTGAGAGGACATCCAATTAGAGATGTGAGAAAGACAGTTAGTGACATGGGTTAGCAAGGAAGGAGATAGGTCTGGTGCAGAGAAGTAGATTTGGGTGTCATCAGCATACAAATGATATTGTAAACCAGGGGACTTTATTAGGGAACCTAGTGATGACGTGTAGATTGAGAAGAGCAGGGGACCGAGGACAGAGCCTTGCGGTACTCCGACAGAAAGTGGTGACGGGGCAGAGGGAGGCCCAAGAGAAGGCTACACTAAAGGTAGGGTTGACAGGTAGGAAGAGAGCCACAAGAGGGCTGTGTCACAGATGCCGAAGGATTGGAGGGTTTATAAATACACCAGTATGTGCTCACCTACACACACGTCTATATAATACACCAGTATGTGCTCACCTACACACACATCTATATAAATACACCAGTATGTGCTCACCTACACACACATCTATATAAATACACCAGTATGTTCTCACCTACACACACATCTATATAAATACACCAAGTATGTGCTCACCTGCACACACATCTATATAAATACACCAGTATGTGCTCACCTGCACACACATCTATATGAATACACCAATATGTGCTCACCTGCACACACATCCTATTTGAATTACACCAGAATGTGCTCACCTGCACACACATCTATATGAATACACCAATATGTGCTCACCTGCACACACATCTATATGAATACACCAGTATGTGCTCACCTACACACCACATCTATATGAATACACCAGTATGTGCTCACCTGCACACACATCTATATAAATACACCAGTATGTGCTCACCTACACACACATCTATATGAATACACCAGTATGTGCTCACCTACACACACATCTATATGAATACACCAGTATGTGCTCACCTACACACACATCTATATAAATACACCAGTATGTGCTCACCTACACACACATCTATATGAATACACCCAGTATGTGCTCACTTCACACACATCAATATGAATACACCAGTATGTACTCACCTACACACACATCTATATGAATACACCAGTATGTGCTCACCTACACACACATCTATATGAATACACCAGTATGTGCTCACCTACACACACATCTATATAATACACCAGTATGTGCTTACCCTGCACACACATCTATATGAATACACCAGTATGTGCTCACCTGCACACACACGTCTATATAAATACACCCAGTATGTGCTTACCTACACACACATCTATATGAATACACCAGTATGTGCTCACCTACACACACATCTATATAAATACACCAGTATGTGCTGCACCTACACACACATCTATATGACTACACACAGTATGTGCTCACCTACACACACATCTATATAAATACACCAGTATTGCTCACCTACACACACATCTATATAAATACACCAGTATGAGCTCACCTGCACACACATCTATATGAATACACCAGTATGTGCTCATCTACACACACATCTATATAAATACACCAGTATGTGCTCACCTACACACATCTATATGACTACACCAGTATGTGCTCACCTACACACACATCTATATAAATACACCAGTATGTGCTCACCTGCACACACACACGTCTATATAGATACACCAGTATGTGCTCACCTACACACACATCTATATGAATACACCAGTATGTGCTCACCTGCACACACATCTATATGAATACACCAGTATGTGCTCACCTGCACACACATCTAAATAAATACACCCAGTATGTGCTCACCTGCACACACACAACTATATGAATACACCAGTATGTGCTCACCTACACACACATCTATATAAATACACCAGTATGTGCTCACCTGCACACACACGTCTATATAAATACACCAGTATGTGCTCACCTACACACACATCTATATGAATACACCAGTATGTGCTCACCTACACACACAATCTATATAAATACACCAGTATGTGCTCACCTACACACACATCTATATAAATACACCAGTATGTGCTCACCTACACACACATCTATATAAATACACCAGTATGTGCTCACCTGCACACACATCTATATAAATACACCAGTATGTGCTCACCTGCACACACATCTATATGAATACACCAATATGTGCTCACCTGCACACACATCTATATGAATACACCAGTATGTGCTCACCTGCACACACATCTATATGAATACACCAATATGTGCTCACCTGCACACACATCTATATGAATACACCAGTATGTGCTCACCTACACACACATCTATATGAATACACCAGTATGTGCTCACCTGCACACACATCTATATGAATACACCAGTATGTGCTCACCAACACACACACATCTATGAATACACCAGTATGTGCTCACCTACACACACATCTATATGAATACACCAGTATGTGCTCACCTACACACACATCTATATGAATACACCAGTATGTGCTCACCTACACACACATCTATATGAATACACCAGTATGTGCTCACCTGCACACACATCTATATGAATACACCAGTATGTGCTCACCTACACACACATCTATATGAATACACCAGTATGTGCTCACCTACACACACTATATGAATACACCAGTATGTGCTCACCTACACACACATCTATATAATACACCAGTATGTGCTTACCTGCACACACATCTATATGAATACACCAGTATGTGCTCACCTGCACACACACGTCTATATAAATACACCAGTATGTGCTTACACACACACATCTATATGAATACACCAGTATGTGCTCACCTACACACACATCTATATAATACACCAGTATGTGCTCACCTACACACACATCTATATGACTACACCAGTATGTGCTCACCTACACACACATCTATATAAATACACCAGTATGTGCTCACCTACACACACATCTATATAAATACACCAGTATGTGCTCACCTGCACACACATCTATATGAATACACCAGTATGTGCTCATCTACACACACATCTATATAAATACACCAGTATGTGCTCACCTACACACATCTATATGACTACACCAGTATGTGCTCACCTACACACACATCTATATAAATACACCAGTATGTGCTCACCTGCACACACACGTCTATATAAATACACCAGTATGTGCTCACCTACACACACATCTATATGAATACACCAGTATGTGCTCACCTGCACACACATCTATATGAATACACCAGTATGTGCTCACCTGCACACACATCTAAATAAATACACCAGTATGTGCTCACCTGCACACACACATCTATATGAATACACCAGTATGTGCTCACCTACACACACATCTATATAAATACACCAGTATGTGCTCACCTGCACACACACGTCTATATAAATACACCAGTATGTGCTCACCTACACACACATCTATATGATACACCAGTATGTGCTCACCTACACACACATCTATATAAATACAACAGTATGTGCTCACCTACACACACATCTATATGAATACACCAGTATGTGGCTCACCTGCACACACTACGTCTATATAAATACACCAGTATGTGCTCACCTACACACACATCTATTGAATACCACCAGTATGTGCTCACCTACACACACATCTATATAAATACACCAGTATGTGCTCACCTGCACACACATCTATATGAATACACCAGTATGTGCTCACCTGCACACACATCTATATGAATACACCAGTATGTGCTCACCTACACACACATCTATATGAATACACCAGTATGTGCTCACCTGCACACACACATCTATATAAATACACCAGTATGTGCTCACCTCTACACACATCTATATAAATACACCAGTATGTGCTCACCTACCACAGACATCTATAATGAATACCACCAGTATGTGCTCACCTACACACACATCTATATGAATACACCAGTATGTGCTCACCTGCACACACATCTATATGACTACACCAGTATGTGCTCACCTACACACACACACATCTATATGAATACACCAGTATGTGCTTACCTACACACATCTATATGAATACACCAGTAGGTGCTCACCTATACATACACATCTATATAAATACACCAGTATGTGCTCACCTACACACACACACACACATCTATATGAATACACCAGTATGTGCTCACCTACACACACACACATCTATATAAATACACCAGTATGTGCTCACCTACACACACACACATCTATATGAATACACCAGTATGTGCTTACCTACACACATCTATATGAATACACCAGTATTTGCTCACCTACACACACATCTATATAAATACACCAGTATGTGCTTACCTACACACATCTATATGAATACACCAGTATTTGCTCACCTACACACACATCTATATAAATACACCAGTATGTGCTCACCTACACACACACACATCTATATGAATACACCAGTATGTGCTTACCTACACACATCTATATGAATACACCAGTAGGTGCTCACCTATACATACACATCTATATAAATACACCAGTATGTGCTCATCTACACACACACACACACACACACACATCTATATGAATACACCAGTATGTGCTTACCTACACACATCTATTTGAATACACCAGTAGGTGCTCACCTATACATACACATCTATATAAATACACCAGTATGTGCTCACCTACACACACACACACACATCTATATGAATACACCAGTAGGTGCTCACCTATACATACACATCTATATAAATACACCAGTAGGTGCTCACCTACACACACATCTATATAAATACACCAGTATGTGCTCACCTACATACATCTATATAAATACACCAGTATGTGCTCACCTACACACACATCTATATGAATACACCAGTATGTGCTCACCTACATACATCTATATAAATACACCAGTATGTGGCTCACCTGCACACACATCTATATAAATACACCAGTATGTTCTCACCTGCACACACATCTATATGACTACACCAGTATGTGCTCACCTGCACACACATCTATATAAATACACCAGTATCTGCTCACCTACACACCCATCTATATAAATACACCAGTATGTGCTCACCTCCACACACATCTATATAAATACACCAGTATGTGCTCACCTACACACACATCTATATAAATACACCAGTATGTGCTCACCTACACACACACACATCTATATAAATACACCAGTATGTGCTCACTCCTGCACACACATCTATATAAATACACCAGTATGTTCTCACCTGCACACACATCTATATGACTACACCAGTATGTGCTCACCTGCACACACATCTATATGACTACACCAGTATGTGCTCACCTACACACCATCTATATAAATACACCAGTATGTGCTCACCTACACACACACATCTATATGAATACACCAGTATGTGCTCACCTGCACACACATCTATATGAATACACCAGTATTTGCTCACCTGCACACACATCTATATGACTACACCAGTATGTGCTCACCTGCACACACATCTATATAAATAACACCAGTATGTGCTCACCTGCACACACATCTATTATGACTACACCAGTATGTGCTCACCTGCACACACATCTATATGACTACACCAAGTATGGCTCACCCTACACACACATTATTATTGATTATCGGTTATTTGTAGAGCGCCAACAGATTCTGCAGCGCATATAAACAAAGGCGGAGTAGCAACAAACCAATTATAGGGATCAAATGGGTAGAGGGCCCTGCCAAGAGTTGCACTGTTGTACTTAGCTCTTAAGAAGGTGATCTACAAACAGCTGGACTCTTAGGCTTACATGCTAATGGTTTTCAGGGATTAGAGATGGAGGAGTGGGAATTGGTAAGTAAGGTTAGTGTAGGTTGTATGCATTCCTGAACAGTAGAGTCTTTAGGGAGCACTTGAAGCTTTCAAAACTAGGGGGAGAGTCTTGTGGAGCGAGGCAGAGAGTTCCACAAGATGGAGCCAGTCTGGAGAAGTCTGTAATGGGAGTGTGATGAGGTGACAAGAGAGGAGGAGAGTAGGAGATCGAGAGCAGAGTGAAGGGGACGGGAGGGAGAGGATCTAGAGACAAGGTCTGAGATATAGGGGGGAGCAGTGCAGCTGAGGGCTTTGTATGTCAGAATGAGACTTTTGTGTTTGATCCTAGAGGCTAAGAGGAAGCCAGTGAAGGATTTGGCAGAGAGCAGCAGCAGATGAGAGAGCGACGTGTAAGGAAGATGAGCCTGGCAGAGGCATTATTTATGGATTGTAAAAGGAGCTAGGCGGCAGCTAGGGAGACCAGAGAGGAGAGAGTTGCAGTAATCGAGGGCGGCAAAGAATGAGAGTGGATTTAAAATCTTAGTTGTGTCTTGTGTAAGGAAGTGGTCTAATTTTAGAGATGGTTTTTAAGGTGGAAGCGGCAGGCTTTAGCCAAGGACTGAATGTGAGGAGTGAAAGAAAGATCTGAGACAAATGTGACCCCCGAGACATAGGGCTTGCGGGGTAGGGGTAATGATGGAGTGTCGACAGTTATAGAGATATTGGGGGTGGAGAGTTTTGAGGAAGGGGGGAAAATAAGGAGCTCAGGTTTTTGGAGAGATTTAGCTTGAGGTAGTGAGAGGAACATCCAATTAGAGATGGTGAGAAAGACAGTTAGTGACATGGGTTAGCAAGGAAGGAGATAGGTCTGGTGCCAGAGAAGTAGATTTGGGTGTCATCAGCAAACAAATGATATTGTAAACCATGGGACTTTATTAGGGAACCTAGTGATGACGTGTAGATTGAGAAGAGAAGGGGACCGGAGGACAGAGCCTTGCGGTACTCTCCGACAGAAAGTGGTGACGGGGCAGAGGAGGCCCAAGAGAAGGCTACACTAAAGGTAGGATTTGACAGGTAGGAAGAGAGCCACAAGAGGGCTGTGTCACAGATGCCGAAGGATTGGAGGGTTTATAAATACACCAGTATGTGCTCACCTACACACACGTCTATATAAATACACCAGTATGTGCTCACCTACACACAACATCTATATAAATACACCAGTATGTGCTCACCCTGCACACACATCTATATAAATACACCAGTATGTTCTCACCTACACACACATCTATATAAATACACCAGTATGTGCCACCTGCACACCACACTCTATATAAATACACCAGTATGTGCTCACCTGCACACACATCTATATGAATACACCAATATGTGCTCACCTGCACACCACATCTATATGAATACACCAGTATGTGCTCACCTGCACACACATCTATATGAATACACCAGTATGTGCTACACCTACACACACATCTATATGAATAACACCAGTATGTGCTCACCTGCACACACATCTATATGAATACACCAGTATGTGCTCACCTACACACACATCTATATGAATACACAGTATGTGCTCACCTACACACACATCTAAATGAATACAGCCAGTATGTGCTCACCTACACACACATCTATAGAATACACCAGTAATGTGCTCACCTGCACACTCATCTATATGAATTACACCAGTAATGTGCTCACCTTACACACCATCTATATAAATACACCAGTATGTTGCTCACCTGCACACACACATCTATATAAATTACACCAGTATGTGCTCACCTACAACACATCTATATGACTACACCAGTATGTGCTCACCTGCACACACATCTATATGAAATACACCAGGATGTGCTCACCTGCACACACATCTATATAAATACACCAGTATGTGCTCACCTGCACACACATCTATATGAATACACCAGTATGTGCTCACCTGCACACACCATCTATATGAATACACCAGTATGTGCTCACTCTGCACACACATCTAAATGAATACACCAGTATGTGCTCACCTACACACACATCTATATGATACACCAGGTATGTGCTCACCTACACACACATCAATATGACTACACCAGTATGTGCTCACCTACACACACATCTATATGAATACACCAGTATGTGCTCACCTACACACACATCTATATAAATACACCAGGTATAGTGCTCACCTACACACACATCTATATGACTACACCAGTATGTGCTCACCTACACACACATCTATATAAATACACCAGTATGTGCTCACCTACACACCACATCTATATAAATACACCAGTATGTGCTCACCTGCACACACATCTATATAAATACACCAGTATGTGCTCACCTACACACACATCATATGAATACACCAGTATGTTCTCACCTGCACACACATCTATATAAATACACCAGTATGTGCTCACTCCTAACACACAATCTATTATGAATACACCAGTAATGTTTCTCACCTGCACACACAGTCTATATAAATACACCAGTATTGTGCTCACCTACACACACCATCTATATAAATACACACAGTATCGTGCTCACCTACACACACATCTATATAAATACACCAGTATGTGCTCACCTACACACACACATCTATATGAATACACAGTATGTGCTCACCTACACACACATCTATTATAAATACCCAGTATGTGCTCACCTACACACACACATCTATATGACTACACCAGTATGTGCTCACCTACACATACACATCTATATGACTACACCAGTATGTGCTCACCTGCACACACATCTATATGAATACACCCAGTATGTGCTCACCTGCACACACATCTATAGGAATACACCAGTATGTGCTCACCTGCCACAACATCTATATGAATACACCAGGAATGTGCTCACCTACACACACATCTATATAAAATACACCAGTATGTGCTCACCTGCACCAACACATATCCTATATAAATACACCAGTATGTGCTCACCTACACACACCATCTATATAAATACACCAGTATGTTCTCACCTGCACACACACATCTATATAAATACACCATATGTGCTCACCTACACACACATCTATATAAATACACCAGTATGTGCTCACCTACACACACATCTATATGAATACACCAGTATGTGCTCACCTACACACACATCTATATAAATACACCAGTATGTGCTCACCCTGCACACACACACATCTATATGAAATACACCAGTTTGTGCTCACCCTACAAACACATCTATATAAATACAACCAGTATGTTCTCACCTGCACACACACATCTATATAAATACACCAGTATGTGCTCACCTACACACACATCTATATGAATACACCAGTATTTGCTCACCTACCACACATCTATATAAATACACCAGTATTGTGCTCACCCTACACACACATCTATATAAATACAGCCAGTATGTGCTCACCTACACACACATCTATATAAATACACCAGTATGTGCTCACCTGCACACACATCTATATGAATACACCAGTATGTGCTCACCTACACACACATCTATATGAAGTAACACCAGTATGTGCTCACCTGCACACACATCTATATGGATTCACCAGTATGTGCTCACCTACACACATCTATATGAATACACCAGTATGTGCTCACCTGCACACACACGTCTATATAAATACACCAGTATGTGCTCACCTGCACACACATCTATATAAATACACCAGTATGTGCTCACCTGCACACACATCTATATGAATACAACCAGTATGTGCTCACCTGCACAACACACGTCTATATAAATACCACCAGTATGTGCTCACCTACACACATCTATATAAAATACACCAGTATGTGCTCCACCTACACACACATCTATATGAATACACCAGTATTTGCCTCACCTACACACATCTATATAAATACACCAGTATGTGCTCACCTGCACACACATCTATATGAATACACCTAGGAAGTGCTCACCTACACACACATCTATATGATACACCAGTATGTGCTCACCTGCACACACATCTATATGAATACACCAGTTTGTGGCTCACCTACCACAACATCTATATGAATACACCAGTATGTGATCACCTACACACACATCTATATAAATACACCAGTATGTGCTCACCTACACACACATCTATATAAATACACCAGTATGTGCTCACCTACACACACATCTATATGAATACACCAGTATTTGCTCACCTACACACATCTATATAAATGCACCAGTATGTGCTCACCTGCACACACACATCTATATGAATACACCAGTATAGTGCTCACCTACACACACATCTATATGAATACACCAGTATGTGCTCACCTGCACACACATCTATATGAATACACCAGTATGTGCTCACCTACACACACATCTATATAAATACACCAGTATGTGCTCACCTGCACACACATCTATATGAATGCACCAGTATGTGCTCACCTACACACACATCTATATAAATACACCAGTATGTGCTCACCTACACACATCTATATGAATACACCAGTATGTGCTCACCTGCACACACACGTTCTATATAAATACACCAGTATGTGCTCACCTACACACACATCTATATGAATACACCAGTATGTGCTCACCTACACACACATCTATATAAATACACCAGTATGTGCTCACCTACACACACATCTATATAAATACACCAGTATGTGCTCACCTACACACACATCTATATGAATACACCAGTATGTGCTCACCTGCACACACATCTATATAAATACACCAGTATGTGCTCACCTACACACACATCTATATGAATACACCAGTATGTGCTCACCTGCACACACATCTATATGAATACACCAGTATGTGCTCACCTGCACACACATCTATATGAATACACCAGTATGTGCTCACCTACACACACATCTATATAAATACACCAGTAGGTGCTCACCTGCACACACACGTCTATATAAATACACCAGTATGTGCTCACCTACACACACATCTATATAAATACACCAGTAGGTGCTCACCCTACACACACACATCTATATGAATACACCAGTATGTGCTCACCTACACACACACATCTATATGAATACACCAGTATGTGCTCACCTGCACACACAACATCTATATAAATACACCAGTATGTGCTCACCTACACACACATCTATATAAATACACCAGTATGTGCTCACCTACACACACATCTATATAAATACACCAGTATGTTCTCACCTGCACACACACATCTATATAAATACAACCAGTATGTGCTCACCTACACACACATCTATATGACTACACAGTATGTGCTCACCTACACACACATCTATATGGAATACACCAGTATGTGCTCACCTGCACACACATCTATATAAATACAACCAGTATGTGCTCACCTGCACACACATCTATATAAATACACCAGTATGTGCTCACCTGCACACACATCTATATGACTACACCAGTATGTGCTCACCTACACACACATCTATATGACTACACCAGTATGTGCTCACCTACACACACATCTATATAAATACACCAGTATGTGCTCACCTGCACACACATCTATATGAATACACCAGTATGTGCTCCACCTGCACACACCCGTCTATATAAATACACCAGTATGTGCTCACCTACACACACATCTATATTAATACACCAGTATGTGCTCACCTACACACACATCTATATGAATACACCAGTATGTGCTCCACCTGCACACACATCTATTATAAATACACCAGTATGTGCTCACCTACACACACATCCTATATAAATACACCAGTATGTGCTCACCTACACACACACATCTATATAAATACACCAGTATGTGCTCACCTACACACACATCTATATGAATACAATATGTGCACCCCCAGTCACACAGTGTCAGGCAGCCCCCTCACACTCTGCAGGTCCCACATATTCTCAGTAGTTGCTCTTGTGACACATAAGCTCTCACTGTTGTGGATCTGGGGAGGGGTAACGTCTAGGGCTGAAGTTGCCTGTGAGTCACTCAGGAGGAGAGGTAGCAGCAGAGTTTACTGAGGGATAGGTGGGTATATGGAGATATGATAAAGAATCCTAGCATAACAAAGGATTCTGCAAGCCCTGGTTCACCTGCGGTCTCTGTGTTTGTCGTCTATGTACCTGCCACCCTATAGGTACTCACCTCTTATATACTCCTGCTGAGGTCATCATGCCCACCTGTCAGTTGGATAGATAGTTTGTCTCCAGTCCTTGTTGTATCCAATCTGTCCCTGTTTCACAGAGGGTTCACTTCCAAAACACCGGAGATCCTACTGAGCACCAAGTACTATGGGACACGTTTAACCCCTGCATGCTGACTTTCCTTATCTTGACTGCAGGTAAGTGCACATCAGTCTGCTACCTCTAGGGCTATATGATTTCCTTTAAAAAAAACTGTTGTATACGGTAGAGGGAAATGTCACGTTAGTGTCACAGTCACCTGCTTGAGTCCAGTTTTAACAAAGCGATAACTTTGTGAGATCACCAAAATGTAGTTATTAAAAGGGACATTGTAACAGTTAAATGTCTACAGTGCATAGAATGAAAAAGTGATTAAACTTAATTTAAAGGCAAAACTATTACTTTTATTTTAACTAGCAGGAAATGCAGGGTGTTTGTACAACTGATAAATTCTCATTGGTTTGATTAGGACAGCTCCCATAATGGTAGAGAGGGGGAAATCTGACAAGAACACTGGTAAGAAATCTGAGAGACATTCTGAAGAGCCCCTTTATGAAATGGAATAAAGAAAAATCTGAGTACAATGTTCCTTTTAAAGGGGACAGTAAACTGTAAAATTGTTTTTATATGAATGTATTTTCAATGACTTGTTATACCGCACGGCAGAGTATAAAATGTATGAGAAATTGTATTTTCAGGTAATTTTTTCTATATGAAGTAGCTGGTTTTGTGCTTTTAAACCACAGCCTATTACAATGGGGTTGAGCTTGCAGGGTAATATCAGATCTCATTATGTTATCATTTTGTGTACACACATTTGCTTCCTTATCTTATATTTGTAAAGCTCAATACTTAGAGAGAACAATGGAATATTAGTATTTTATTATTCTTAACTATCATGCCCCCCACTGAGAGTGTAATCTCTTCTGCTGACTGTGTTTACTTAGCTTGTCAATAGAATATACTCCAGTATAGAAACTTTCAGTATAGGTTTGTATACCACATGCTAAATGAGATATTTCAAATGCCAAAATAGCAGGTAAAGGAGCTACTTGTAAACAATTGAACACTCCAGCAGATACAATTAATCATTGGTAACAATTTAAAGGGGGAGAAAAATTTTGGGTGAACTGTCCCTTTAAGTGTCAGTATGTTTGTTTTTGGAACTACAATATGTAGGCATCTTCGGCTATAGTGCTTAGTGCTATCCCCAAACAAACGTGATGGCCAGTGCTGGTCATTCATGCTAGGTCACTAGTGTCACTGAAGGTGGGTGGACGTCAAGTTCTGCTCACCATTGCTAGGTCACTATTGTCACTGAAGTTGTGGACGGGTAAGCGCTGCTCACCCATGCTAGGTCACTATTGTCACTTAAAGTGCGTGTACGGTCAGATGCTGCTCACCAATGCTAGGTCACTCGTTTCACTGAAGAGTGCGTGACGGTCAGTGCTGCTCACCAATGCTAGGTCACTCGTTTCACTGAAGGTGCGTGCCGGCCAGTGCTGCTCACCCATGCTAGGTCACTGGTGTCACTGAAGGTGTGTGACCGTCAGTGCTGCTCACCCATGCTAGGGTCACTCGTTTCACTGAAGGTGCGTGACGGTCAGTGCTGCTCACCAATGCTAGGTCACTCGTTTCACTGAAGGTGGCGTGACGGTCAGTGCTGCTCACCAATGCTAGGTCACTCGTTTCACTGAATGTGCGTGACGGTCAGTGCTGCTCACCAAGTGCTAGGTCACTCGTTTCACTGAAGTTGTGTGACGGTCAGTGCTGCTCACCAATGCTAGGTCACTCGTTTCACTGAAGGGTAGCGTGACAGTCAGTGCTGCTCACCAATGCTAGGTCACTATTTTCACTGAAGGTGCGTGCCGGCCAGTGGCTGCTCACCCATGCTAGGTCACTGGTGTCACTGAAGGTGTGTGATCCGTCAGTGCTGCTCACCCATGCTAGGTCACTAGTGTCACTGGAGGTGCGTGATGGCCAGTGCTGCTCACCCATGCTAGGTCACTGGTGTCACTGAAGGTGTGTGACGGTCAGTGCTGCTCACCAATGCTAGGTCACTCGTTTCACTGAAGGTGCGTGACGGGTCAGTGCTGCTCACCAATGCTAGGTCACTCGTTTCACTGAAGTTGTGTGACGGTCAGTGCTGCTCACCAATGCTAGGTCACTCATTTCACTGAAGGTGCGTGACGGTCAGTGGCTGCTCACCAAGCTAGGTCCACTAGTTTCACTGAAGGTGTGTGACGGTCAGTGCTGCACACCAATTCTAGGTCACTAGTATCACTGAAGGTGCATGATGGCGAGTGCTGGCTCATCCATGCTAGGGTCACTGGTGTCACTGAAGGTGTGTGACGGTCAGTGCTGCTCACCAATGCTAGGTCACTCGTTTCACTGAAGGTGCGTGACGGTCAGTGCTGCTCACCAATGCTAGGTCACTCGTTTCACTGAAGTTGTGTGACGGTCAGTGCTGCTCACCAATGCTAGGTCACTCATTTCACTGAAGGTGCGTGACGGTCAGTGCTGCTCACCAATGCTAGGTCACTAGTTTCACTGAAGGTGTGTGACGGTCAGTGCTGCACACCAATTCTAGGTCACTAGTGTCACTGAAGGTGTGTGAGGGCCAGTGCTGCTCACCAATGCTAGGTCACTGGTTTCACTGAAGGTGCGTGACGGTCAGTGCTGCTCACCAATGCTAGGTCACTAGTTTCACTGAAGGTGCGTGCCGGCCAGTGCTGCTCACCCATGCTAGGTCACTGGTGTCACTGAAGGTGTGTGACCGTCAGTGCTGCTCACCCATGCTAGGTCACTAGTGTCACTGGAGGTGCGTGATGGCCAGTGCTGCTCACCCATGCTGGGTCACTAGTGTCACTGAAGGTGCATGATGGCGAGTGCTGCTCATCCATGCTAGGTCACTGGTGTCACTGAAGGTGCGTGACGGTCAGTGCTGCTCACCAATGCTAGGTCACTCGTTTCACTGAAGGTGCGTGACGGTCAGTGCTGCTCACCAATGCTAGGTCACTCGTTTCACTTAAGTTGTGTGACGGTCAGTGCTGCTCACCAATGCTAGGTCACTCGTTTCACTGAAGGTGCGTGACGGTCAGTGCTGCTCACCAATGCTAGGTCACTAGTTTCACTGAAGGTGTGTGACGGTCAGTGCTGCACACCAATTCTAGGTCACTAGTGTCACTGAAGGTGTGTGATGGCCAGTGCTGCTCACCCATGCTAGGTCACTGGTGTCACTGAAGGTGTGTGATGGTCAGTGCTGCACACCAATGCTAGGTCACTAGTTTCACTGAAGGTGCGTGCCGGCCAGTGCTGCTCACCCATGCTAGGTCACTGGTGTCACTGAAGGTGTGTGATGGTCAGTGCTGCACACCAATGCTAGGTCACTAGTGTCACGGAAGGTGTGAAACGGACAGCTCTGCTCACCTATGCTAGGTCACTAGTGTCTATGAAGTTGTGTGACGGTAAGCGCTGCTCACCCATGTTACATCACTGGTGTCACTGAAGGTGTGTGATGGTCAGTGCTGCTATCAAATCCTAGGTCACTATTGTCACTGAAAGTGTGTTCATTAATTGTATGTCACTGGTGTGTGGTGCCATCCTTTGTCACAATATTGGGTCACTCGTTATGTTTTGTAACTTATTAATGAGTAGTGTCTGCAGAGAAATGGCACACATGGAAGAGTGGTGTCAATCATTATAGAGCAGTGCCATTAATTAAACATTAGTGTCACTCAATAAGCGGTATCATTCAGTATCATTTATTACACAACAATGTAACGGTTTAAAGCTTTTTGTATTAGAGATTAGTGCCATCCACTGGAGAGTAGGCTCCTAGATTCCATTGAACTATTTTGGCCTCTTCAATCAACCAGTTCCTATGTATATAGCTCTATAGAATCCTCGCTAAAGCTCACTCACCACTCAGTGTATAATACACAAACTGCTAAAACTAGAGGGATCATTCTAATCTTAGTAAATGAACATTATGGTCACGTCTCTCATTGCAATGATTTATTTATTGGAGTGCCATTTAGTGGAAAACAAGAACTTACCCGGAGCTTCATGTAGATATGACAGTTTTATCTGTAAAAATAAAAACAGGCACTTGTGAGGCTGGAGAGGGGGTGAGGCTGGAGAGGGGGGTGAGGCTAGAGTTAGGATAAGGGTAGAGTGGCAGAGTGTGTAGAGAGGGGGTGAGGGTAGAGAGGGGGTGCGAGTAGAGAGGGGGTGCGAGTAGAGAGAGGGGGGTGAGGCTAGAGAGGGGATGAGGCTAGAGAGGGGATGAGGCTAGAGTGGGGGCGAGGGTAGAGTGGGGGGGTGCGAGTAGATAGGGGTGAGGGTAGAGTGGGGGGTGCGAGTATAGAGGGGGTGAGGGTGGTAGAGTGGGGGTGCGAGTAGATAGGGGGTGAGGGTAAAGTGGGGATGAGGCTGGTGAAGGGGTGAGGCTGGAGAGGAGGTGAAGCTAGAGATGGGGTGAAGCTAGAGAGGGGGTGAAGCTAGAGATGGGATGAAGCTAGAGATGGGATGAAGCTAGAGATGGGATGAAGCTAGAGATGGGGTGAAGCTAGAGATGGATGAAGCTAGAGATGGGGTGAAGCTAGAGATGGGGAGAAGCTAGAGATGGGGTGAAGCTAGAGATGGGGTGAAGCTAGAGAGGGGGTGAAGCTAGAGAGGGGGGTGAAGCAGAGAGGGTATGAGGCTAAGAGGGGTGGGGCTGGAGGGGGGTAAAGCTAGCGAGCGGGGGTGAGGCTGGAGAGGGGGGGTGAGGCTGGAGAAGATTGTGAAACTGTAGGGGGGTAAGGCTAGGGGGGTGAGGCTGGAGAGGGGGGTTAAAGCTGGAGAAGGTTGTGAAACTGTAGGGGGGTAAGGCTTAGGGGGGGTGAGGCTGGAGCGGGGGTAAAGCTGAAGACAGTTGTGAAACTGTAGGGGGGTAAGGCTAGGGGGTGAGGCTGGAGAGGGGGTTAAGCTGAGAAGTTGTGAACTGTAGGGGGGGTAAGGCCTAGGGGGGTGAGGCTGGAAAGGGGGTAAAGCAGAAGAAGTTGTGAAACTGTAGGGGGGTAAGGCTAGGGGGGTGGGGGGTGGGGCTGGAGAGGGGGGTTAAAGCTGGAGAAGTTTGTGAAACTGTAGGGGGTAAGGCTATGGGGTGAGGGCTGGGAGAGGGGGTAAAGTTGGAAGAAGTTGTGAAACTGTAGGGGGGTAAGGCTAGGGGGGTGAGGCCTGGAGAGGGGGTAAAGTGCAGAAGATAGTGAAAACTGTAGGGTGGGAAAGGCTAGGGGGGTGAGGCTGGAGAGGGGGTAAAGCTGGGAAGTTTTGAAACTGTAGGGGGGTAAGGGTAGGGGGGGTGGGGCTGGAGAGGGGGTAAAGCTGGAGAAGTTGTGAAACTGTAGGTGGGGTAAGGCTAGGGGGGTGAGGCTGGAGAGGGGTAAAGCTGGAGAAGTTGTGAAACTGTAGGGGGGTAAGGCTAGGGGGGGTGGGGCTGGAGAGGGGGGGTAAAGCTGGCGAAGTTGTGAAACTGTAGGGGGGTAAGGCTAGTGGGGTGAGGCTGGAGAGGGGGTAACGCTGGAGAAGTTGTGAAACTGTAGGGGGGTAAGGCTAGGGGGGTGAGGCTGGAGAGGGGGTAAAGCTGGAGAAGTTGTGAAACTGTAGGGGGGTAAGGCTAGGGGGGTGGGGCTGGAGGGGGGTAAAGCTAGAGAGGGGGTGAGGCTGGAGAGGGGGTGAGGCTGGAGAAGCTGTGAAACTGTAGGGGGGTAAGGCTAGGGGGGTGAGGCTGGAGAGGGGGTAAAGCTGAAGAAGTTGTGAAACTGTAGGGGGGTAAGGCTAGGGGGGTGAGGCTGGAGAGGGGGTAAAGCTGGAGAAGTTTTGAAACTGTAGGGGGGTAAGGCTAGGGGGGTGAGGCTGGAGAGGGGGTAAAGCTGGAGAAGTTTTGAAACTGTAGGGGGGTAAGGCTAGGGGGGTGGGGCTGGAGAGGGGGTAAAGCTGGAGAAGTTGTGAAACTGTAGGGGGTAAGGCTAGGGGGTGAGGCGGGAGAGGGGGTAAAGCTGGAGAAGTTGTGAAACTGTAGGGGGGTAAGGCTAGGGGATGAGGCTGGAGAGGGGGTAAAGCTGGAGAAGTTGTGAAACTGTAAAGGGGTAAGGCTAGGGGGTGGGGCTGGAGAGGGGGTAAAGCTGGAGAAGTTGTGAAACTGTAGGGGGGTAAGGCTAGGGGGTGGGGCTGGAGAGGGGGTAAAGCTGGAGAAGTTGTGAAACTGTAGGGGGGTAAGGCTAGGGGGTGGGGCTGGAGAGGGGGTAAAGCTGGAGAAGTTGTGAAACTGTAGGGGGGTAAGTCTAGGGGGGTGAGGCTGGAGAGGGGGTAAAGCTGGAGAAGTTTTGAAACTGTAGGGGGGTAAGGCTAGGGGGGGTGAGGCTGGAGAGGGGGTAAAGCTGGAGAAGTTTTGAAACTGTAGGGGGGTAAGGCTAGGGGGGGTGAGGCTGGAGAGGGGGTAAAGCTGAAGAAGTTGTGAAACTGTAGGGGGGTAAGGCTAGGGGGGGTGGGGCTGGAGGGGGGTAAAGCTAGAGAGGGGGTGAGGCTGGAGAGGGGGTGAGGCTTGGAGAAGTTGTGACACTGTAGGGGGGGTAAGGCTAGGGGGGGTGGGGCTGGAGGGGGGTAAAGCTAGAGAGGGGGTGAGGCTGGAGGAGGGGGTGAGGCTGGCGAAAGTTGTGAAACTGTAGGGGGGTAAGGCTAGGGGGGTGAGGCTGGAGACGGGGGGTAAAGCTGGAGAAGTTGTGAACTTTAGGGGGGTAAGGCTCGGGGGGTCGAGGCTGGAGAGGTGGGTAAAGCTGGAGAAGTTGTGAAACCTGTAGGGGGTAAGGCTAGGGGGGTGAGGCTGGAGAGGGGGGTAAAGCTGGAGAAGTTTTGAAACTGTAGGGGGGGTAAGGCTAGGGGGGAGGGGCTGAGAGGAGGGGTTAAAGCTGGAGAAGTTGTGAAACTGTAGGGGTGGGTAAGGCTAGGGGGTGAGGCTGGAGGAGGGGGGGTAAAGCTCTGGAGAAGTGTGAACTGTAGGGGGGTAAGGCTAGGGGGTGAGGCTCGGAGAGGGGGTAAAGCTGGAGAAGTTGTTGAAACTGTAAGCGGGGTAAAGGCTAGGGGGTGGGGCTGGAGAGGGGGTAAAGCTGGAGAAGTTGTGAACTGTAGGGGGGTAAGGCTAGGGGATGAGGCTGGAGCGGGGGGTAAAGCTGGAGAAGTTGTGAAACTGTAGGGGGTAAGGCTAGGGGGTGGGGCTGGAGAGGGGGTAAAGCTGGAGAAGTTGTGAAACTTGTAGGGGGGTAAGGCTAGGGGGTGGGGGCTGGAGAGGGGGTAAAGCTGGAGAAGTTGTGAAACTGTAGGGGGGTAAGTCTAGGGGGGGGTGAGGCCTGGAGAGGGGGGTAAAGCTGGAGAAGTTTTGAAAACTGTAGGGGGGTAAAGGCTAGGGGGGGTGAGGCTGGAGAGGGGGTAAAGCTGGAGAAGTTTTGAACTGTAGGGGGGTAAGGCTAGGGGGGGTGAGGCTGGAGAGGGGGTAAAGGCTGAAGAAGTTGTGAAACTGTAGGGGGGTAAGGCTAGGGGGGGTGGGGCTGGAGGGGGGTAAAGCTAGAGAGGGGGGTGAGGCTGGAGAGGGGGTGAGGCTGGAGAAGTTGTGAAACTGTAGGGGGGTAAGGCTAGGGGGGTGGGGGCTGGCGGGGGGGTAAAGCTAGAGAGGGGGTGAGGCTGGGGAGGGGGTGAGGCTGGAGAAGGTGTGAAACTGTAGGGGGGTAGCTGTAGGGGGGTGAGGCTGGAGAGGGAGTAAAGCTGGAGAAGTTGTGAACTGTAGGGGGGGTAAGGCTAGGGGGGTGAGGCTGGAGAGGGGGTAAAGCTGGAGAAGTTGTGAAACTGTAGGGGGTAAGGCCTAGGGGGGGTGAGGCTGGAGAGGGGGTAAAGCTGGAGAAGTTTTGAAACTGTAGGGGGGGTAAGGCTAGGGGGGTGGGCTGGAGAGGGGGGTAAAGCTGGAGAAGTTGTGAAACTGTAGGGGGGTAAGGCTAGGGGGGTGATGGCTGGATGAGGGGGTAAAGGCATGGAGAAGTTGTGAAACTGTGAGGGGGGTAAGGCTAGGGGGTGAGGCTGGAGAGGGGGGTAAAGCTGGGAAGTTGTGAAACTGTAGGGGGGGAAGGCTAGGGGGTGGGGCTGGAGAGGGGGTAAAGCTGGAGAAGTTGTGAAACTGTAGGGGGGGTAAGGCCTAGGGGGGTGGGGGCTGGAGAGGGGGTAAAGTGCGAAGAAGTTGTGAAACGGTAGGGGGGTAAGGCTAGGGGGGTGGGGCTGGAGAGGGGGGTAAAGCTGGAGAAGTTGTGAAACTGTAGGGGGGTAAGGCTAGGGGGTGAGCGCTGGAGAGGGGGGGTAACGCTGGAGAAGTTGTGAAACTGTAGGGGGTAAGGCTAGGGGTGAGGCTGGACGAGGGGGTAAGCTGGAGAAGCTGTGAAACTGTAGGGGGGTAAGGCTAGGGTGTGAGGCCTGGAGAGGGGGTACAGCCTGGAGAAGCTGTGAAACTGTAGGGGGGTAAGGCTAGGGGGTGAGGCTGGAGAGGGGGTAAAGCTGGAGAAGCTTGTGAAACTGTAGGGGGTAAGGCTAGGGTGTGAGGCTGGAGAGGGGGTAAAGCTGGAGAAGTTGTGAAACTGTAGGGGGGGTAAGGCTAGGGGGTGAGGCTGGAGAGGGGGTAAGCTGAAGAAGTTGTGAAACTGTAGGGGGGTAAGGCTAGGGGGTGAGGCTCGGAGAGGGGGGGTAAAGCGTGGAGAAGTTGTGAAACTGATAGGGGGGGTAAGGCTATGGGGGGTGGGGCTGGAGCGGGGGTAAAGCTGGAGACGCTGTGAAACTGTAGGGGGGGTAAGGCTAGGGGGTGAGGCTGGAGAGGGGGTAAAGCTGGAGAAGCTGTGAAACTGTAGGGGGGGTAAGGCTAGGGGGTGAGGGCTGGAGAGGGGGTACAGCTGGAGAAGTTGTGAAACTGCTAGGGGGGTAAGGCTAGGGGGCGAGGCTCGGAGAAGTTGTGAAACTGTAGGGGGGTAAGCTCAGGGGGGTGAGGCTGGAGAGGGGGTAAAGCTGGAGAAGCTGTGAAACTGTAGGGGGGTAAGGCTAGGGGGTGAGGCTGGAGAGGGGGTAAAGCTGGAGAAGTTGTGAAACTGTAGGGGGGTAAGGCTAGGGGGTGAGGCTGGAGAGGGGGGTAAAGCTGGAGAAGCTGTGAAACTGTAGGGGTGAGGCTGGAGTAGTGAGGCTGGATAGAACAGTTAGTGAATTATATCCAGTGTTTGTTATTAAATTAAATAGGCCTTATAGATGGGTCATTTGGGCATTTCTGTTTTCGAAATGAGCAATAGTCTGATGTTAAAGGGACATACAACGTAACATGTTTCTGTCAATACAAGTAAATAGGTTTATAATTGTATGCTCTATCTAAATCATGAAAGAAAAATGCTCTGTTTTATGACCCTTTAAATAATAAAGGGAGCATTAAAACTGTGCCATATGCCAATGTTTACCCTTGTATTTCTATTGAGGTTCACATTAATATCTAGATATGATTAATATAATCAAAAACATTTATTAGCTCCACTAGTGTTGTTAGTTTTTAATTAGTGCGATAAACACGGTGCTAGCAGCATTGACTTCTATGCTTGCAGCGTTGACTAATGGACTAAACAATGCAGGTCGCCCGTGTTTGCAGTTTTGGCTAATGGACTAAACAATGCAGGTGCCGGGTGCTTGTAGTGTTGGCTAATAGACAAAAACATGCAGGTGCCAGTGCTTGTAGCGTTGACTAATGGACTAAACAATACAGGTAGCCGGCTGCTTGCAGCATTGGCTAATGGACTAAACAATGCATGTGCCGGTGCTTGCAGCATTGGCTAAGGACTAAACAATGCATGTGCCGGTGCTTGCAGCGTTGACTAATGGACTAAACAATGCAGGTGCCGGTGCTTGCAGCGTTGGCTAATGGACTAAACAATGCAGGGTGCCGGTGCTTGCAGCGTTGGCTAATGGACTAAACAATGCAGGTGCCGGTGCTTGCAGCGTTGGCTTAATGGACTAAACAATCCAGGTACTGGTGCTTGCAGCGTTGGCTAATGGACTTAACAATGCAGGTTCCGGTTGCTTGCAGTGTTGGCTAATGGATTAACCAATGCAGGTTCCAGTGTTTGCAGTGTTGGCTAATGGATTAAACAATGCAGGTGCCTGTGCTTCGCAGTGTTGGCTAATGGAATTAAACAATGCAGGTGCCTGTGCCTTGCAGTGTTGGCTAATGGATGAAACAATGCAGGTGCCTGTGCTTGCAGTGTTGACTAATGGACTTAAACAATGCAGGTTCCGGTGCTTGCAGTGTTGGCTAATGGATTAAACATGCCAGGTTCCGGTGCTTGCAGTGTTGGCTAATGGATTAAACAATGCAGGTGCCTGCTGCTTGCACTGTTGGCTAATGGATTAAACAATGCCAGGTGCCTGCGCTTTCAGTGTTGGCTAATGGATGAAACAATGCAGGTGCCCTGTGCTTGCAGTGTTGGCTAATGGATGAAACAATGCAGGTGCCTGTGCTTGCAGTGTTGGCTAATGGATGAAACAATGCGGTGCCCTGTGCTTGCAGTGTTGGCTAATGGATGAAACAATGCAGGTTGCCTGTGCTTGCAGTGTTTGACTAATGGACTTAACAATGCAGGTTCGCGGTGCTTGCAGTGTTGGCTAATGGATTAAACATGCAGGTGCCTGTGCTTGCAGTGTTGCTAATGGATTAACAATGCAGGTGCCTGTGCTTGCAGTGTTGGCTAATGGATGAAACAATGCAGGTGCCTGTACTTGCAGTGTTGGCTAATGGATGAAACAATGCAGGTGCCGGTGCTTGCAGCGTTGACTAATGGACTAAACAATGCAGGTGCCTGTGCTTGCAGTGTTGACTAATGGACTAAACAATGCAGGTGCCGGTGCTTGCAGCGTTGACTAATGGACTAAACAATGCAGGTGCCTGTGCTTGCAGTGTATGGACTAAACAATGCAGGTGCCTGTGCTTGCAGCGTTGGCTAATGGACTAAACAATGCAGGTGAAGGTGCTTGCAGCGTTGACTAATGGACTAAACAATGCAGGTGCCAGTGCTTGCAGCGTTGGCTAATGGACTAAACAATGCAGGTGCCTGTGCTTGCAGCGTTGACTAATGGACTAAACAATGCAGGTGCCGGTGCTTGCAGTGTTGGCTAATAGACAAAACAATGCAGGTGCCAGTGCTTCTAGCGTTGACTAATGGACTAAACAATACAGGTGCCGGTGCTTGCAGCATTGGCTAATGGACTAAACAATGCAGGTGCCGGTGCTTGCAGCCGTTGACTAATGGACTAAACAATGCAGGTGCCGGTGCTTGCAGCGTTGACTAATGGACTAAACAATGCAGGTGTCTGTGCTTGCAGCGTTGGCTAATGGACTAAACAATGCAGGTGCCGGTGCTTGCAGCGTTCGACTAATGGACTAAACAATGCAGGTGCCGGTGCTTTGCAGCGTTGGCTAATTGGACTAAACAATGCAGGTGCCTGTGCTTGCACTGTTGACTAATGGACTAAACAATGCAGTGCCTGTGCTTGCAGCGTTGACTAATGGACTAAACAATGCAGGTGCCCGTGTTTGCAGTTTTGGCTAATGGACTAAACAATGCAGGTGCCGGTGCTTGCAGTGTTGGCTAATAGACAAAACAATGCAGGTGTCAGTGCTTGTAGCATTGACTAATGGATCTAAACAATACAGGTGCAGGTGCTTGCAGCATGGGTAATGGACTAAACAATGCAGGTGCCTGTGCTTGCAGTGTATGGACTAAACAATGCAGGATGCCGGTGCTTTGCAGCATTGGCTAATGGACTAAACAATGCAGGTGCCGGTGCTTGCAGCGTTGACTAATGGACTAAACAATGCAGGTGCCGGTGCTTGTAGCGTTGACTAATGACTAAACAATGCAGGTGCCGGTGCTTGCAGCATTGGCTAATGGACTAAACAATGCAGGTGCCTGTGCTTGCCAGTTTTGGCTAATGGACTAAACAATGCAGGTGCCGGTGCTTGTAGCGTTGGCTAATGGACTAAACAATGCAGGTGCCGGTGCTTGCAGCATTGGCTAATGGACTAAACAATGCAGGTGCCTGTGCTTGCCAGTTTTGGCTAATGGACTAAACAATGCAGGCACCGTGCTTTAAGTGTTGACTAATGGACTAAACAATACAGGTGCCGGTGCTTGCAGTGTTGGCTAATGGACTAAACAATGCAGGTGCTGTGCTTAGCCAGTGTTGGCTAAATGGACTAAACAATGCAGGTGCCTGTGCTTGCCAGTGTTGGCTAATGGACTAAACAATGCAGGTACCAGTGTTTACAGTATTGGCTATTGGACTAAACATGCAGGTTGCCGTGCTTCGAGTGTTGACTAATGGACTAAACAATGCAGGTGCCCGTGCTTTCAGTTTTGGCTAGTGGACTAAACAATGTGGGTGCCCAGTTACCAGAGTGTTGTGCAGGTTCATCGCAATACCCTATGAGCTCACTGCATCTAATCATCAAGCAGTATTACTACATGACTTGCTGGTCCTCATCTGTCATCAAAGTCAGTGTCTCTATGGTTGGCTGTTTTCATGTGTCTGTTATTTATGGGTTAGGTTACTCACTGACAGGGCAGTGTCACTTTATAAGGAAGTGTCACTAATGTAGGGCAGTGTCACTTATATAAGGAAGTGTCACTAAAGTAGGGGCAGTGTCACTTATATAGGGTAGTGTAACTCATAGACAAGCCATGTAATTTATGTGTCTTTCAATCAAAAAGAAGCTAAAACACTCACCAGGGGCAGAGCCACTGTAGCATCATTGTTATTCATGATAGTGAACAGAGCCACGCAGGTATGCTCACTGGTGAGCAGTGCTACTCATTGTCAGTGGTGGTCGTCTTTGTTCACCAATAAGTTCTACTGTCAACCAATATGCAGCAAATGTCATTCACTCAAAATTACTTACTGATAAGCAATGTCACTCCTTGGTCGGCAGTGTAACTTATTGGTGGGTAATGTCATTCAGTGTTATTCATTGTTGGGCAGTGTTACTCAGCAGAGTCAGTATCACTTGTTGGTGAGCAGTGCAAATCAATGGAATCAGTATCACCTTATTTGTTGGCAGTGTTACTCAGCTGGGTCTGCATTACTCACTGGTGAACACTGTCAGTCAATAAACTCAGTATTACTTATTGGGTGGGCAGTGCTACTCAATAGACTCTGCAACTCATTGGTGGGCAGTTACTCATTGATGGGCAGTGCAACTTAGAGGGGTCAGTATTACTTATTGGTGGGCAATATTACTAAGAGGGGCCAGTGTTAATCATTGGTGGGCAGTTTTACTTAGACGGACCAGTGCTACTTATTGGTGGGAAGAGTTACTTAGAGGAGACAGAAGTACTACTTATTGGTGGGAAGTGTTACTTAGAGGAGACAGTGCTACTCATTGGTGGGCAGTGTTACATAGAGAAGTCAGTGTATTACTCATTGGTGGGCAGTGTTACTTAGAGGTATCAATGTTACTCATTGGTGGGCAGTGTAAGATTATTAATGAATGCATCAGCACTGATAGCTGTAAGGTAGCAATCCCACCTCTGGCCACCAGATGTGACGATACTGACCTCTGCAGTAAGTTAGAAGCAGCAGCAGTAACTCCCACAGCTGGAACTTGTTGAATTGGCCTTACAAGAAAGTTGGGAGATCTTTAGAAGATTAGACCCAAGAATACCCCCAAACAAAAGAGACAGAGCTCAGTTTTCAGTGCTATGAATAACTGGTTTATTAGAGGCAGCACAGACTCTTTTTAAATAAAAAAACAACAGCATCAGTTACAGTTATTTTCCTAAGTCAACTGAAACATGCAAAACTTAAATCATTGAATATTGCAGCTCATATATGCATTCTGGTTTCATATAGTCAGGACTGTCCACAGTGTAATTTTTTTTTTTGTAAAATGGGCTGAAAATGGGCGTTCCATGGTCGTATATGAATTGTCTCACTAATCCCAGTGTAATTATGTAAACAAAAATTCACACTACAAATCTCTCAAACTAAAAGGTGGTGAGCTTTTCTAAAAACATTCAAATACTTATTACCCTAATAGACACAAATATAATAAACACATGAATAAGAAAATATAGGCGATTGTTAGAAGCTATACCACAGAAAGCAGCGTAATGTGATTTATATTGGCTGCAGGATTTAGTTTTTAAAGTGTCCCCCTGCTCACTGCTAACTTCGCTCTACAGAGCAAAATATCTCTTTCCAGGGAGCTCCATTACTTTCAATAGGAGAAATCTCCTCACCTTGCAGGGACTGCCCCCTTTTTAAGATAATTGCACCAGGGCAGCCCCTGTGAGGGTCAGCGAAAAAGACCACGTTTAATCTGGCAAAGGTTAGATCATCCGGACCTTAGAGAGGTAGTGTTACTCACTGGTGGCTACAAGGAGCAATCACTCTGATTGTGGAGCAGTAAAACCCAGTAGATGTGTAGAAACAGGTATAGTACGATCTCCATATGCCACTGAAACCCTCCCTGATTTATATAAATTACTGGGAATTTATCTGCCTATAAAAGTGACTTACACATATGGGAATGGCTGACAGCTTCAAAAACACAATAATCCATCCCAATATAGATAAAGTGTATACTATTAATTCATTACAAATACAATGGCAAAGTCATGGAAGACTCACAATGGGAATGGGTGAGCTGGTAGGAAAATAATATGCAACAGTCACTTCTGCTCCCTACAGAAAACAAAATGTGCTCTGTTTACAGAGGGGTTCATTTCTAGCTCCATTTGTTACTAGTACAGAGGATTAAAGCAAATCACCATGGTGTCACTGCATAAAGTGATTAAATCATTATTCTAGTATTACTGGCACAGACAAAATACAAATTCCAAAACACAAATTACTAACACAGAGTAAGTGAAGTTATTGTGGCTGTCACAAGAGGGGGTAAAATCGCTGCCCATGTATTATTGGCTCAAATGTAGTGAAAACACTGCTGTATGCATTATGTGCACACAGGAGATTAAATACTGTTTTATACCATTACTGGAACACGGTGTTAAATTACTGTTCCTTGTGTTTACTGCATAAAGGGGATATAATCACTATGCTATAATTTACAGACACCAGGTGGGTTAAATCACTCCCCTTTGTGAAAAAGGTAACCAAGTTGATACAACAATTGCTCTGTGTGTGTTAATGCCAGAAAAAGGGGGGTATATGTGCATATTGTTAGCAGTGAAGGGTATTAAATAATTGCTAGACAATTTATACAGGTTGCCAACACCAAAGGAGGTAAAATATATGTCTAGGTACAAATGCTGATATGTGTTTCATGACAGAAATGTGCTTGTTGGCCATTGATGAGTGATGTTACTGCCAGCACTGATCATTTGTAAGAATAAAATATGTCTGTGCAAGGGCAGCTGCCATTCATGTGCTGTACGCTACCCACACCTAAACTCTCCTTCTCAAAATGAAAAATAGAGAGATTATTCAATGTATCATTTCCCTTTAACAAACTCTGTAAGGGACCACACAGACCTGATTTAACTCTCGGTTGTAGTTTGTAGTCTAAGTATCTAGGTTAGTGCCACGCTTACTCGCCAGAGGTCCCTGTCACACTTACCCACCAGAGGTCCTGGTCATACTTTCTTTTCAGTACTGTTACTCACCAGTGGTCAGTGTTACTCTCTAGAGGTACGGTTACTCACCAGTGGTTAGTGTTACTTCCTAAGGGTACTTCTACTCACTAATGGTCTTTGTTACTCTCTAGAGGTACTGTTACTCACCCAATGGTCAGTGTTACTCCCTAAGGGTACTGTTACTCACCAATGGTCAGTGTTACTCTCTAGAGGTACTGTTACTCACCAGTGGTCAGTGTTACCTCCTAAGGGTACTGTTACTCACCAGAAGTCAGTGTAACGCCCTAAGGGTACTTATTACTCACCAATGGTCAGTGTTACTCTCTAGAGGTACTGTTATTTACCAGTGGTCAGTGTTACTCCCTAAGGGTATTACTCACCAATGGTCAGTGTTTACTCTATAGAGGTAATGTTACTCACCAGTGGTCAGTGTTACACCCTAAGGGTACTGTTACTCATCAATGGTCAGTGTTACTCTCTGGGGGTACTGTTACTCACTAGGGTGTTATTACTCACTATGGTCAGTGTTTACTCCCTAAGGGTACTGTTACTCTCTAGAGGTACTGTTACTCACCAGTGGTCAGTGTTACACCCTAAGGGTACTGTTTCTCACCAATGGTCAGTGTTACTCTCTGGGGGTAATGTTACTCACTAGGGGTATTATAACTCATTATGGCCAGTGTTACTATCTGGGGTACTATTACTCACTATGGTCAGTGTTTACTCTCTGGGGTACTATTACTCACTATGGTCAGTGTTACTCTCTGGGGTACAATTACTCACTATGGTCAGTGTTCCTCATTAGGGGTACTGCTACTCCAGTAAGGGCTAGATTACGAGGTTGAGAGCTTATATGCGTTTCGCAAACCTGTAATCTCCTCTCAGTTTGTTATTTCCGTGTGCGCTACTGAGGGTGATATTACGGGTTGGGAGCACAGATATCCCTCCCTCACGATTGCATCCTTGCGCTCCACAGCACGCATGATCATGGATGATTCTCCTCCCTTAAACTGAATGGAGTCTCGTTTTCATGCCGACAGCCCTCATAGCTACAGCTCACGTCACCCTCGTTCGGAAAAAGACAGCAATATATATTATACAATATATAGTTACGTGTTTATATGTGTATAAATGTATTAATATAGATACATACACACATAAATACATTCATATACCTATATACAGGGAGTGCAGAATTATTAGGGGGAAAACGAGTATTTTGAACCACATCATCCTCTTTATGCATGTTGTCCTTACTCCAAGCTGTATAGGCTCGAAAGCCTACTACCATTAAGCATATTAGGTGATGTGCATCTCTGTAAAGAGAAGGGGTGTGGTCTAATGACATCAACACCCTATATCAGGTGTGCATAATTATTAGGCAACTTCCTTTCCTTTGGCAAAATGGGTCAAAAGAAGGACTTGACAGGCTCAGAAAAGTAAAAAATAGTGAGATATCTTGCAGAGGGATGCAGCACTCCTTAAAATTGCAAAGCTTCTGAAGCGCGATCATCGAACAATCAAGCGTTTCATTCAAAATAGTTCAACAGGGTCGCAAGAAGCGTGTGGAAAAACCAAGGCGCAAAATAACTGCCCATGAACTGAGAAAAGTCAAGCGTGCAGCTGCCAAGATGCCACTTGCACCAGTTTGGCCATATTTCAGAGCTGCAACATCACTGGAGTGCAAAAAAGCACAAGGTGTGCAATACTCAGAGACATGGCCAAGTAAGAAAGGCTGAAAGACGACCACCACTGAACAAGACACACAAGGCTGAAACGTCAAGACTGGGCCAAGAAATATCTCAAGACTGATTTTTATAAGGTTTTATGGACTGATGAAATGAGAGTGAGTCTTGATGGGCCTAGATAGATGGGGCCCGTGGCTGATTGGTAAAGGGCAGAGAGCTCCAGTCCGACTCAGACGCCAGCAAGGTGGAGGGTGGTGTACTCGTTTGGGCTGGTATCATCAAAGATGAGCTTGTGGGGCCTTTTCGGGTTGAGGATGGAGTCAAGCTCAACTCCCAGTCCTACTGCCAGTTTCTGGAAGACACCTTCTTCAAGCAGTGGTACAGGAAGAAGTCTGCATCCTTCAAGAAAAACATGATTTTCATGCAGGACAATGCTCCATCACACGCGTCCAAGTACTCCACAGCGTGGCTGGCAAGAAAGGGTATAAAAGAAGAAAATCTAATGACATGGCCTCCTTGTTCACCTGATCTGAACCCCATTGAGAACCTGTGGTCTATCATCAAATGTGAGATTTACAAGGAGGGAAAACAGTACACCTCTCTGAACAGTGTCTGGGAGGCTGTGGTTGCTGCTGCACGCAATGTTGATGGTGAACAGATCAAAACACTGACAGAATCCATGGATAGCAGGCTTTTGAGTGTCCTTGCAAGGAAAGGTGGCTATATTGGTCACTGATTTGTTTTTGTTTTGTTTTTGAATGTCAGAAATGTATATTTGTGAATGTTGAGATGTTATATTGGTTTCACTGGAAAAAATAAAATATTGAAATGGGTATATATTTGTTTTTTGTTAAGTTGCCTAATAATTATGCACAGTAATAGTCACCTGCACACACAGATATCCCCCTAAAATAGCTAAAACTAAAAACAAACCAAAAACTACTTCCAAAAATATTCAGCTTTGATATTAATGAGTTTTTTGGGTTCATCGAGAACATGGTTGTTCAATAATAAAATTAATCCTCAAAAATACAACTTGCCTAATAATTCTGCACTCCCTGTAGGTTATGTGTTTATGTGTATAGATGTACTAATATAGATACATACACACATAAATACATTCATATACCTATATAGTTATGTGTTTATGTGTATAGATGTATTAATATAGATACATACACATAAATACATTCATATACCTATATAGTTATGGGTTTATGTGTATAGATGTACTAATATAGATACATATACACATAAATACATTCATATATCTATATAGTTATGTGTTTATGTGTATAGATGTACTAATATAGATTCATACACACATAAATACATTCATATACCTATATAGTTATGTGTTTATGTGTATAGATGTACTAATATAGATACATACACACATACATTCATATACCTATATAGTTATGTGTTTATGTGTATAGATGTATTAATATAGATACATACACACATAAATACATTCATATACCTATATAGTTATGTGTTTATGTATATAGATGTACTAATATAGATACATACACACATAAATACATTCATATACCTATATAGTTATGTGTTTATGTGTATAGATGTACTAATATAGATACATACACACATACATTCATATATCTATATAGTTATGTGTTTATGTGTATAGATGTATTAATATAGATACATACACACATAAATGCATTCATATACCTATATAGTTATGTGTTTATGTGTATAGATTTACTAATATAGATACATACACACATAAATACATTCATATACCTATATAGTTATGTGTTTATGTGTATAGATGTACTAATATAGATACATACACACATACATTCATATACCTATATAGTTATGTGTTTATGTGTATAGATGTACTAATATAGATACATACACACATACATTCATATACCTATATGTTTATGTGTATACATTTATTAATATAGATACATACACACATACATTCATATACCTATATAGTTATGTGTTTATGTGTATAGATGTATTAATATAGATACATATACACATAAATACATTCATATACCTATATAGTTATGTGTTTATGTGTATAGATGTACTAATATAGATACATACACACATACATTCATATACCTATATAGTTATGTGTATAGATGTACTAATATAGATACATACACACATAAATACATTCATATACCTATATGTTTATGTGTATACATTTATTAATATAGATACATACACATATAAATACATTCATATACATAGAGGTATGTGTATAGATGTATTAATATAGATGTAATTATATAGATACATACACATATAAATACATTCATATACCTATATAGTTATTGTGTTTATGTGTATAGATGTATTAAATAGATACATACACACATAAATACATTCATATACCTATATAGTTATGTGTTTATATGTGCACAGATATATTAATATAGATACATACACACATAAATACATTCATATACCTATATAGTTATGTGTTTATGTGTATAGATGTATTAAATAGATACATACACATATAAATACATTCATATACATAGAGGGTATGTGTATAGATGTATTAATTTAGATACATACACATATAAATACATGTATATATATATATATATATATATATATATATATATATATATTTAAAGAGATATATATCTTATATAAGTTGTTCCAATAGATCCTAGGTAAAAGCCACTTTTATTTCTAAAATCTGACAGTTCCTCTTATAACTTCTATGTGCAATATGATTATTAAATCCATTTTTATTAGACCGTGGTAATATAAGCATTACTGTACTTTACATTGTATTTTTGATGTGATTTATGACACATTTAAGGTTTGCACTTTGCTTTTCAGAAGCTGTGCCAACCAAAGCACCAATCACATTTATTTCCCACTTGTATGTGAGTAGAATTTCGTTAAAGTCACAATTTTGCACAAAACGCGAGCGTGCAGAGCATTGCGCACAACTGTAATTTAGCCTTAATGGTCAGTGTTACTCATCAATGGTCAGTGTTACACTCTAGGGGTAGTTTTACTAATGGGTCAGTGTTACTCTCTAGGGGTATGGTTAATAATGGTCAGTGTTACTCTCTGGGGGGGTAACTGTTACTAATAATCAGTGTTACTCTTTAGGGGTATGGTTAATAATGGTCAGTTTTACTCTCTAGGGGTACGGTTACTATGGTCAGTGTTACTCTCTAGGGCTACTGTTACTATTTGGTCAGTGTAACTCTCTAGGGCTACTGTTACTAATGGTCAGTGTAACTCTCTAGGGGTATGTTACTAATTGCCAGTGTAACTCTCTATGGGTACAGTTACTAACGGTCAGTGTTACTCTATTGGGTTACTATTACTAATGGTCAGTGTAATTCTCTAGGGGTATAGTTACAGTGTTAATCTATAGGGTATTATTACTAATGGTCAGTGTTACTCTCTAGGGATACTGTTACTAATGGTCAGTGTAACTCTTCAGGGGTTACGGTTACTAACTGCCAGTGTTTACTCTCTAGGGGTATGGTTACTAACGGTCAGTGTAACTCTCTAGGGGTATGGTTACTAATAGTCAGTGTAACTCTCTAGGGTACTGTTACTAATGGTCGTGTTACTCTCTATGGGTATGGTTACTAATGTTCAGTGTTACTAATGGTCAGTGTAACGCTCTAGGGCTATGGTTAATAATGATCAGTGTTACTCTATAGGGCTACTGTTACTAATGGTCAGTATTACTCTCTAGGGCTACTGTTACTAATGGTCAGTCTAACTCTCTAGAAATACGGTTACAAATGGTCAGTGTTACTCTCTAGGTCTACTGTTACTAATGGTCAGTATTACTCTCTAGGGCTACTGTTACTAATGGTAAGTGTAACTCTCTAGGGGTACGGTTACTAATGGTCAGTGTTACTCTCTGGGGGTACTGTTGCAAATGGTCAGTGTAACTCTAGTGGTACAGATTCTAATGGTCAGTGTAACTCTCTAGGGATACGGTTACTAATGGTCAGTGTTACTCTCAAGGGGTACTGTTACTAATGGTCAGTGTTACTCTCAAGGGGGACTGTTACTAATGGTCAGTGTAACTCTCTAGGGGTACTGATACTAATGGTCAGTGTCACTTTATAGGGGATCTCTTACTAATGGTCAGTGTAACTATAGGGCTACTGTTACTAATGGTTGGTCAGAGTAACTCTATAGGGCTACTGTTACTAAATGTCAGTGTTACTCACTATGGTCAGTGTAACTCTAGGGGTACTGTTACTAATGGTCAGGGTTACTCTCTAGGGGTACTGTTACTAAAGGTCTGTGCAACTCTCTAGGGGTACTGTTACTAGTGGTCAGTGTAACTCTCTAAGCCTACTGTTACTGATATGGCTACTGTTACTAATGTTCAGTGTAGCTCTATAGGGCTACTGTTACTTAATGTCAGTGTAACTCTCTAGGGATATGGTTACTAATGGTCAGTGTTACTCTCAAGGGGTACAATTACTAATGGTCAGTGTTATTCTCTAGGGGTACTGTTACTAATGGTCAGTGTTATTCTCTAGGGGTACTGTTACTAATGGTCAGTGTAGCTGCTTAGGGGTTTGTTACTAATGGTCAGTGTAGCTCTATAGGGGTACTGTTACTAATGGTCAGTGTAACTATAGGGCTACTGATACGAATGGTCAGAGTAACTCTATAGGGCTACTGTTATTAAAGGTCAGAGTTACTCTATAGGGGTACTTTTACTAATGGTGAGTGTTACTCACTATGGTCAGTGTAACTATAGGGCTACTGTTACTAAAAGTCAGTGTTACTCACTAAGGTCAGTGTAACTTTCTAGGGGAATGGTTACTAATGGTCAGTGTTACTCTCTTGGGGGACTGTTACTAATGACCAGTGTAACTCTATAGGGCTACTGTTACTTAATGTCAGTGTAACTCTTTAGGGGTACTGTTACTAATGGTCAGTGTAGCTCTATAGGGTTATGTTACTAATGGTCAATGTCACTCTATAGGGGTAATGTTACTAATGGTCAGTGTAACTCTCTAGGGGTACTGATACTAATGGTCAGGTCACTTTATAGGGGTACTCTTACTAATGGTCAGTGTAACTATAGGGCTACTGTTACTAATGGTTGGTCAGAGAAACTCTATAGGGCTACTGTTACTAAGAGTCAGTGATACTCACTATGGTCAGTGTAACTCTCTAGGGGTACTGTTACTAATGGTCAGGGTTACTCTCTAAGGGTACTGTTACTGAAGGTCAGTGTAATTCTCTAGGGGTACTGTTACTAATGGTCAGTGTAACTCTATAGGGCTACTGTTACTAATGGTCAGTGTAACTACAGGGGTACTGTTACTAATGGTCAGTGTAGCTCTATAGGACTACTGTTACTTAATGTCAGTGTAATTCTCTAGGGATACGGTTACTAATGGTCAGTGTTACTCTCTAGGGGTACTGTTACTAATAGTCAGTGTAGCTCTATAGGGCTACTGTTACTTAATGTCAGTGTAACTCCTTAGGGGTACTGTTACTAATGGTCAGTGTCACTCTATAGGGGTATTGTTACTAATGGTCAGAGTAACTCTATAGGGCTACTGTTACTAATGGTCAGAGTAACTCTATAGGGCTACTGTTACTAAAGGTCAGTGTAACTCTATAGGGGTACTTTAACTAATGGTCAGTGTTACGCACTATGGTCAGTGTAACTCTCTAGGGAAACTGTTACTAATGGTCAGTGTTACTCTCTAGGGGTACTGTTACTAAAGGTCAGTGTTACTCTCTAGGGGTACTGTTACTAAAGGTCAATGTAACTCTCTAGGGGTACTGTTACTAATGGTCAGTGCATCTCTCTAAGGCTACTGTTACCAATGGTCAGTGTTACTATCTAGGGATACTGTTACCAATGGTCAGTGTTACTTTCTAGGGGGAATGGTTACTAATGGTCAGTTTTACTCTCTAGGGGTACTGTTACTAATGGTCAGTGTAACTCTGGGGGTACAATTACTAATGGTCAGCGTAACTCTATAGAGGTACTGTTACTAATGGTCAGTGTAACTCCATAGGGCTACTGTTACTTAATGTCAGTTTAACTCTATAGGGGTACTGTTACTAATGGTTGGTCAGAGTAACTCTATAGGGCTACTGTTACTAAAAGTAAGTGTTACTCACTAAGATCAGTGTAACTTTCTAGGGGAATGGTTACTAATGGTCAGTGTTACTCTCTAGGGGTATTGTTACTAATAGTCAGTGTTACTCTATTGGGGGACTGTTACTAATGGTCAGTGTAACTCTATAGGGCTACTGTTAATTAATGTCAGTGTAACTCTTTAGGGGTACTGTTACTAATGGTCAGTGTAGCTCTATAGGGTACTGTTACTAATGGTCAATGTCACTCTATAGGGGTAATGTTACTAATGGTCAGTGTAACTCTCTAGGGGTACTGATACTAATGGTCAGTGTCACTTTATAGGGGTACTCTTACTAATGGTCAGTGTAACTATAGGGCTACTGTTACTAATGGTTGGTCAGAGAAACTCTATAGGGCTACTGTTACTAAGAGTCAGTGATACTCACTATGGTCAGTGTAACTCTCTAGGGGGTACTGTTACTAATGGTCAGGGTTACTCTCTAAGGGTACTGTTACTGAAGGTCAGTGTAATTCTCTAGGGGTACTGTTACTAATGGTCAGTGTAACTCTAAAGCTACTGTTACTAATGGTCAGTGTAACTCTATAGGGCTACTGTTACTAATGGTCAGTGTAACTACAGGGGTACTGTTACTAATGGTCAGTGTAGCTCTATAGGACTACTGTTACTTAATGTCAGTGTAATTCTCTAGGGATACGGTTACTAATGGTCAGTGTTTACTCTCTAGGGGTACTGTTACTAATAGTCAGTGTAGCTCTATAGGGCTACTGTTACTTAATGTCAGTGTAACTCCTTAGGGGTACTGTTACTAATGGTCAGTGTCACTCTATAGGGGTATTGTTACTAATGGTCAGAGTAACTCTATAGGGCTACTGTTACTAATGGTCAGAGTAACTCTATAGGGCTACTGTTACTAAAGGTCAGTGTAACTCTATAGGGGTACTTTAACTAATGGTCAGTGTTACGCACTATGGTCAGTGTAACTCTCTAGGGAAACTGTTACTAATGGTCAGTGTTACTCTCTAGGGGTACTGTTACTAAAGGTCAGTGTTACTCTCTAGGGGTACTGTTACTAAAGGTCAATGTAACTCTCTAGGGGTACTGTTACTAATGGTCAGTGCATCTCTCTAAGGCTACTGTTACCAATGGTCAGTGTTACTATCTAGGGATACTGTTACCAATGGTCAGTGTTACTTTCTAGGGGGAATGGTTACTAATGGTCAGTTTTACTCTCTAGGGGTACTGTTACTAATGGTCAGTGTAACTCTGGGGGTACAATTACTAATGGTCAGCGTAACTCTATAGAGGTACTGTTACTAATGGTCAGTGTAACTCCATAGGGCTACTGTTACTTAATGTCAGTTTAACTCTATAGGGGTACTGTTACTAATGGTTGGTCAGAGTAACTCTATAGGGCTACTGTTACTAAAAGTCAGTGTTACTCACTAAGGTCAGTGTAACTTTCTAGGGGAATGGTTACTAATGGTCAGTGTTACTCTCTAGGGGTATTGTTACTAATAGTCAGTGTTACTCTATTGGGGGACTGTTACTAATGGTCAGTGTAACTCTATAGGGCTACTGTTAATTAATGTCAGTGTAACTCTTTAGGGGTACTGTTACTAATGGTCAGTGTAGCTCTATAGGGTACTGTTACTAATGGTCAATGTCACTCTATAGGGGTAATGTTACTAATGGTCAGTGTAACTCTCTAGGGGTACTGATACTAATGGTCAATTTCACTTTATAGGGGTACTCTTACTAATGGTCCATGTAACTATAGGGCTACTGTTACTAATGGTTGGTCAGAGAAACTCTATAGGGCTACTGTTACAAAAAGTCAGTGATACTCACTATGGTCAGTATAACTCTCTAGGGGTACTGTTACTAATGGTCAGGGTTACTCTCTAAGGGTACTGTTACTGAAGGTCAGTGTAATTATCTAGGGGTACTGTTACTAATGGTCAGTGTAACTCTATAGGGCTATGGTTACTAATGGTCAGTGTAACTACAGGGGTACTGTTACTAATGGTCAGTGTAACTACAGGGGTACTGTTACTTAATGTCAGTGTAATTCTCTAGTGATACGGTTACTAATGGTCAGTGTTACTCTCTAGGGGTACTGTTAGTAATAGTCAGTGTAGCTTTATAGGGCTACTGTTACTTAATGTCAGTGTAACTCCTTAGGGGTACTGTTACTAATGGTCAGTGTCACTATATAGGGGTACTGTTACTAATGGTCAGTGTAACTCTATAGGGCTACTGTTACTAATGGTCAGAGTAACTCTATAGGGCTACTGTTACTAAAGGTCAGTGTAACTCTATAGGGGTACTATAATGGTCAGTGTTACTCACTATGGTCAGTGTAACTCTCTAGGGATACTGTTACTAATGGTCAGTGTTACTCTCTAGGGGTACTGTTACTAAAGGTCAGTGTAACTCTCTAGGGGTACTGTTACTAATGGTCAGTGCATCTCTCTAAGGCTACTGTTACCAATGGTCAGTGTTACTATCTAGGGATACTGATACCAATGGTCAGTGTTACTTTCTAGGGGGAATGGTTACTAATGGTCAGTTTTACTCTCTAGGGGTACTGTTACTAATGGTCAGTGTAACTCTGGGGGTACAATTACTAATGGTCAGCGTAACTCTATGGAGGTACTGTTACTAATGGTCAGTGTAACTCCATAGGGCTACTGTTACTTAATGTCAGTTTAACTCTATAGGGGTACTGTTACTAATGGTTGGTCAGAGTAACTCTATAGGGCTACTGTTACTAATGGTCAGTGTAATTCTATAGGGGTACTGTTACTTATGGTAAGTGTAGCTCTATAGGGGTACTGCTACTAATAGTCAGTTTAACTCTATAGGGGTAATGTTACTAATGGTCAGTGTTACCCTCTAGGGGTACTGTTACTAATGGTCAGTGTCTCTTTATAGGGATACTGTTACTAATGGTCAGTGTAAGTCTATAGGGGTACTGTTACTAATGGTCAGCGTAACTCTCTAGGGGTACTGATACTAATGGTCAATGTAACTCTATAGGAGTAATGTTACTAATGATCAGTGTAACTCTCCAGGGGTACTGTTACTAATGGTCATTGTAACTCTCTATGGCTAGTGTTACTATCTAGGGCTACTGTTAGCAATGGTCAGTGTTACTCTCTAGGGGAATGGTTACTAATGGTCAGTGTTACTCTTTAGGAGTACTGAAACTAATTGTCAGTTTAACTTTCTATGGGTACTGTTACTAATGCTCAGTGTTACTCTCTAGGCGTACTGTTACTAATGGTCAGTGTAACGCTCTGGGGGTACTATTACTAATGGTCAGTGTACCTCTATGAGGGAACTATTAATAATAGTCAGTGTTACTCTCTGTGGGTATTATTTACTATGGTCAGTGTTAAAGGGACAGTATACACTCATTTTCATATAACTGCATGTAATAGACACTACTATAAAGAATAAGATGCACAGATTGTGATATAAAAATCCAGTATAAAACTGTTTAAAAACTTACTTAGAAGCTGTCAGTTTAGCTTTGTTGAAAAGGTAGCTGGAAAGCCCACTGCACGTGGGAAATAAGACACTCCCCCTCCCTTTGCATATGAAAAGACCCTTTACACAAACAGGAGCAAGCTGGAGTAGGTATACGTCTGTATTCACATAAAACTTTGAGGCTTGGTTAGGAGTCTGAAAATCAGAGCAATGTTATTTAAAAATAAGTAAAACTATACATTTATTTTTTTTAAAAACTTTATGGGCTATATAAATAGATCATCTACAAAACATTTATGCAAAGAAAAAATGAGTGTATAATGTCCCTTTAACCTCTGGGGGTATTATTACTCACTATGGCCAGTGTTACTCTTTAGGGGTACTGTTACTAATGGTCAGTGTTACTCATTATGGTCAGTTACTCTCTGTGGGTATTACTATTCACTATTGTCAGTGTTAATATCTGAGGGTATTATTACTCACTATGGTCAGTGTTACTATCTAGGGGTACTGTTACTAATGGTCAGTGTTATTCTCAGTGGATATTATTACTCACTATGGTCAGTGTTAAACTCTGGGGTATTATTATTCACTATGGTCAGTGTTACTCTCTAGGGGTACTGTTACTAATGGTCAGTGTTACTCTCAGTGGATATTATTACTCACTATGGTCAGTGTTATATTCTAGGGGTACTGTTACTAATGGTCAGTGTTACTCTCTAGGGGTACTCTTATTACTGGTCAGTGTTACTCTCAGTGGGTATTATTACTTACGATGGTCAGTGTTACTCTCTAGGGTAATATTAATCAATACGGTCAGTGTTATTTTTTTGGAAGTACTGTTACTAATGGTCAGTGCAACTCTCTAGGGTTACTGTTACTAATGGTCAGTGTTACTCTTAGTGGATAACTATTACCAACTATGGTCAGTGTTACTCTCTGGGGGTACTATTACTCACTACTGTCAGTGTTACTCTCTGGGAGTACTGTTACTAATGGTCAGTGTAACACTCTAGGGGTACTGTTACTAATGGTCAGTGTTAACCTCTGGGGTATTATTACTCACTATCGTCAATGTTACTCTCTATGGGGTAATGTTACTAATGATCAGTATAACTCTCTAGCGTACTGTTACTAATAGTCAGTGCTACTCTCAGTGGTATTATTACTCACTATGGTCAATGTTACTCTCTAGGGGTACTGCTACTAATGGTCAGTGTTACTCTCAGTGGGTATTACTTACTATGGTTAGTATTACTCTCTGGGGGTACTATTACCAACTATGGTCAGTGTTACTCTCTGTGAGTACTGTTACTAATTGCAAGTGTTACTCTCTAGGGGGTACTGTAACTAATGGTCAGTGTTACTCTCTAGGGGTATGGTTACTAATAGTGTTACTCTCTAGGGGTACTGTTACTAATTGTCAATGTAACTCTCTAGGGGTACTGTTACTAATGGCCAGTGTTACTCTCAGTGGGTATTATTACTCACTATGGTCAGTGTTACTCTGTAGGGGTAATGTTACTAATGGTCAGTGTAACTTCTCTAAGGGTGCTGTTACTAATGGTCAGTGTTACAAAAGTGAGTAATAATATGTCAGAGGTTAAAAGAGAGTAATAATATGCCAGAGGTTAAATGTTACTCTTTAGGGGTACTTTTACTAATTATCAGTGTTACTCTCTAGGGGTACAGTTACTAATGGTCAGTGTTACTCCCTAGGGATACTGTTACTAATGGTCAATGTTACTCTCTAGGGATAATGTTACTATTAATCAGTGTAACTCTCTAGGGGTACTGTTACTAATGGTCAGTGGTACTCTCTAGGGATACTGTTACTATTGGTCAGTGTAACTCTCTAGGGGTACTGTTACTAATGGTCAGTGTTACTCTCTAGGGATACTGTTACTATTGGTCAGTGTAACTCTCTAGAGGTACTGTTACTAATGTTTAGTGTTACTCTCTGGGAGAGCTATTACTCACTATGGTCAGTGTTACTCTCTGGGGTAATATTACTCACTATGGTCAGTGTTACTCTCTGGTGGTAATATTACTCAATATGGTCAGTGTTACTCTCTGGGGGTACTGTTACTCACTAGAGGTTAGTGTCAAATAATGGAAGTACTGTTAATAAATGCAACAATGTTCTTCTCTGTTTCTTTCAGGATTTCCACACACCCGGGCATTTGAAGGTAAGAAGGCAGAATCCCAGTGGGATTAGAGGGACATGTAACTAATTATATAGAAAATAAATTATACAGATTAAAACCATTTTACAATATATTTTTATTATCTGTTTCGTCCCCTTTTCCTGTAATTTGTGAGGTTTTCCAGTTCTAAGAATTAAAATTGCACGGTGCAGATGTCACATAATCCTGCTTATACCTATCCCGGCTTAGCCTCAGTAAAGCAGATACTGTAAAACAATGCAAGTTTTACTAACATACTGGCAGCGGCTATTTACTGTATATCTAGTCCAGTAATAAGTCTGCATTGTTACTACAGATAAAGGAAGTGGTCAGGGCTGTTGGTCTATTGAAAAGCAATTGTAGCAAACAAGGTGATAATGTATTGCAAAACTGCAGAAAGATCTTGTAATTACATTGTTTATACATCACCCAAAATTGCCCCTCCTAGCCAAGCTCCTCCTTTCCTGGCAAGTGCCATCTCTCCTAGCCCAGCTCCATCCCTCCTAGCCCAGTGCCATCCTATTAGCTCAACGCCATCCAACCCAGCGACATCCCTCCTAGACCAGCACCATCTAGTCCAGCTCCATCCCTCCTAGACCAGTGCCAGCTTCCTAGCCCAGCGCCATCCCGCCCAGCTCCATCCACCAATACTGCCATCCAGCCCAGCGTTATCCCTCCTAGCACCATTCCTCCTAGCCCAGAGCTATACCTCCTAGCGCCATCCCTCCTAGCCCAGCGCCATCCCTCCTAGCCCAGCTCCATCCCTCCTAGCCCAGTGCCATCCCTCCTAGCCCAGTGCCATCCAACCCAGCGCCATCCCTCCTAGACCAGCACCATCTATCCCAGCTCCATCCCTCCTAGCCCAGCGCCATCCAGCCCAGCTCCATCCACCAATACTGCCATCCAGCCCAGAGTTATCCCTCCTAGCTCCATTCCTCCTAGCCCAGAGCTATACCTCCTAGCGCCATCCCTCCTAGCCCAGCGCCATCCCTCCTAGTGCCATCACTCCTAGCCCAGCACCATCCCTCCTAGTGCCATCCCTCCTAGCGCCATCCCTCCTAGCCCAGCGCCATCCCTCCTAGTGCCATCACTCCTAGCCCAGCACCATCCCTCCTAGTGCCATCCCTCCTAGCCCTGCGCATTCCAGCTCAGCGCCATCCCTCCTAGCCCAGCGCCATCCCTCCTAGCTAAGTGCCATCCAGCCCAGCGACATACCACCTACCCCAGCGCCATCCAGCCCAGCACCATACAGCTCAGTGCCATCCATCCTAGACCAGCGTCATCCCTCCTATCCCAGTGCCATCACCCAATACTGCCATCCAGCCCAGCATTATCCCTCCTAGCACCATGCCTCCTAGCCCAGCGCCATCCCTCCTAGCCCAGTGCCATCCTCCTAGCTCAACGCCATCCAACCCAGCGCCATCCCTCCTAGACCAGCACCATCTATCCCAGCTCCATCCCTCCAAGCCCAGTGCCAGCTTCCTAGCCCAGTGCCATCCAGCCCAGCTCCATCCACCAATACTGCCATCCAGCCCAGAGTTATCCCTCCTAGCACCATTCCTCCTAGCCCAGAGCTATACCTCCTAGCGCCATCCCTCCTAGCCCAGCGCCATCCCTCCTAGTGCCATCCCTCCTAGCCCTGCGCATTCCAGCTCAGCGCCATCCCTCCTAGCCCAGCGCCATCCCTCCTAGCCCAGCGCCATCCCTCCTAGCCCAGCGCCATCCCTCCTAGCCCAGCGCCATCCAGCCCAGCGACATACCACCTAGCCCAGCACCATACAGCTCAGTGCCATCCATCCTAGACCAGCGTCATCCCTCCTATCCCAGTGCCATCACCCAATACTGCCATCCAGCCCAGCATTATCCCTCCTAGCACCATCCCTCCTAGCCCAACGCCATCCCTCCTAGCCCAGCACCATCCAGCTCAGCGCCATCCCTCCTAGCCCAGCACCATCCAGCCCAGGGCCATCCCTCCTAGTGCCATCACTCCTAGCCCAGCCATCCAACCCAGCGCCATCCCTCCTAGACCAGCACCATCTAGCCCAGTGCCATCCCTCCTAGCCCAGTGCCATCCAGCCCAGCGCCATCCCACCTAACCCAGCGCCATCCAGCCCAGCACCATACAGCCCTAGCGCCATCCATCCTAGCCCAGCGTCATCCCTCCTAGCACCATTCCTCCTAACCCAGCACTATCCCTCCTAGCCCAGTACCATCCAGCTCAGCGCCATCCCTCCTAGCACCATCCCTCCTAGCCCAGTGCCATCCCTCCTAGCCCAGCCATCCAGCCCAGGGCCATCCCTCCTAGCCCAATGCCATCACTTCTAGCGCCATACCTCCTAGCACCATCCCTCCTAGCCCAACGCCATACAGCCCAGCACTATCCCTTTAAGCACCATCCCTCCTAGCCCAGTGCCATCCCTCGTAGCCGAGCCATCCCTCCTAGCACCATCCTTCCAAGCCCAGCGCAATCCCTTCTAGTGCCATCCCTGCCAAGTACCCACTCTATATTAGCTGTATGGCAGATGTCTTCATACTGTGGGATAGATCCCTCATACTCAGATCATTTATAGGGTACTGATACTGCATCATTTTCTCCTCTCTCCTGTACAGGATGTGGGAGACCAGCAATATCAGACCGTATTGTAGGTGGGCAAGATGCACTGTATGGGCAGTGGCCGTGGCAAGTCAGCCTAAGGAGGAATGGCTACCATATCTGTGGCGGGTCCCTGATTGACACTCAGTGGGTCGTGGGTGCAGCGCATTGTTTTATAAAGTGAGAGCATAAACTGAGCCTCATACAGGCATTATCCTCAGAGAACCACACACTGGTCATAACACTGTCCTGTGTCATCATGTAAAGTGTCATTAGCAACAGAGATCCATGATGAATTTGTCTGCACATGAAGACGTATAGTGTAATATGAATAGTGTAGTATTCCATACTGAGAGCATCAGGTGCTTAAGGGACAGTGTAGTCAAAATAAAACTCATGTTGCAAATAGAGCATGTATTTTTATACAACTTTCCAATTTACTTTTATCATCAAATGTGATTGTTCTCTTGGTATTCTTAGTTGAAAGTGAAACCTAGGTAGGCTCATATGCCAATTTCAAAACCTGTGAAGGCCGCCTCTTATCTCAGTGCATTTGACAGGTGGGTGTTAGTTCATGTGTGCCATATAGATTACATTGTGCTTATTCCTGTGGAGATACTTATAAGACGACACTAATTGGCTAAAATCAAGTTTGTCAAAAGAACTGAGATAAGGGGGCAGTCTGCAGAGGTGTAGATACATGTTAATCATAGAGGTAAAAAGTATATTAATATAACTGTTGGTTAAGCGAAAACTGGGGAATCCTATATAATAAAAGGCCAAGTGTGTTTGTCCGAAGCTGTCATGCGCAGTAGAGACTGCGTGCAAGGACAAACACACCTGGCGTTCCAACTGACCTGGCATCTGGCGTGTGGTGGAGTGGGCGTGACGTGGACAGATGCAGGGCCGAATGCCGTAAGAGACAGAGAGCGCAAAAGAGAAAAAAAAAAAAGAGAGCGAGAAAAAGAGAGCGAGAAAAAGAGAGCGAGAAAAAGAGAGCGAGAAAAAGAGAGCGAGAGAAAGAGAGAGAGAGTAAAAGAGAGGGGAGAAAGAGAGAGAGAGTAAAAGAGAGGGGAGAAAGAGAGAGAGAGTAAAAGAGAGGGGAGAAAGAGAGAGAGAGTAAAAGAGAGGGGAGAAAGAGAGAGAGAGTAAAAGAGAGGGGAGAAAGAGAGAGAGAGTAAAAGAGAGGGGAGAAAGAGAGAGAGAGTAAAAGAGAGGGGAGAAAGAGAGAGAGAGTAAAAGAGAGGGGAGAAAGAGAGAGAGAGTAAAAGAGAGGGGAGAAAGAGAGAGAGAGTAAAAGAGAGGGGAGAAAGAGAGAGAGAGTAAAAGAGAGGGGAGAAAGAGAGAGAGAGTAAAAGAGAGGGGAGAAAGAGAGAGAGAGTAAAAGAGAGGGGAGAAAGAGAGAGAGAGTAAAAGAGAGGGGAGAAAGAGAGAGAGAGTAAAAGAGAGGGGAGAAAGAGAGAGAGAGTAAAAGAGAGGGGAGAAAGAGAGAGAGAGTAAAAGAGAGGGGAGAAAGAGAGAGAGAGTAAAAGAGAGGGGAGAAAGAGAGAGAGTAAAAGAGAGGGGAGAAAGAGAGAGAGCAAAAGAGAGGGGAGAAAGAGAGAGAGCAAAAGAGAGGGGAGAAAGAGAGAGAGCAAAAGAGAGGGGAGAAAGAGAGAGCGCAAAAGAGAGGGGAGAAAGAGAGAGCGCAAAAGAGAGGGGAGAAAGAGAGAGAGCAAAAGAGAGGGGAGAAAGAGAGAGCGCAAAAGAGAGGGGAGAAAGAGAGAGAGCAAAAGAGAGGGGAGAAAGAGAGAGCGCAAAAGAGAGGGGAGAAAGAGAGAGCGCAAAAGAGAGGGGAGAAAGAGAGAGAGCAAAAGAGAGGGGAGAAAGAGAGAGAGCAAAAGAGAGGGGAGAAAGAGAGAGAGCAAAAGAGAGGGGAGAAAGAGAGAGCAAAAGAGAGGGGAGAAAGAGAGAGAGCAAAAGAGAGGGGAGAAAGAGAGAGCAAAAGAGAGGGGAGAAAGAGAGAGAGCAAAAGAGAGGGGAGAAAGAGAGAGAGCAAAAGAGAGGGGAGAAAGAGAGAGCAAAAGAGAGGGGAGAAAGAGAGAGCAAAAGAGAGGGGAGAAAGAGAGAGCAAAAGAGAGGGGAGAAAGAGAGAGCAAAAGAGAGGGGAGAAAGAGAGAGCAAAAGAGAGGGGAGAAAGAGAGAGCAAAAGAGAGGGGAGAAAGAGAGAGCAAAAGAGAGGGGAGAAAGAGAGAGCAAAAGAGAGGGGAGAAAGAGAGAGCAAAAGAGAGGGGAGAAAGAGAGAGCAAAAGAGAGGGGAGAAAGAGAGAGCAAAAGAGAGGGGAGAAAGAGAGAGCAAAAGAGAGGGGAGAAAGAGAGAGCAAAAGAGAGGGGAGAAAGAGAGAGCAAAAGAGAGGGGAGAAAGAGAGAGCAAAAGAGAGAGGGAGAAAGAGAGAGCAAAAGAGAGAGAGAAAGAGAGAGCAAAAGAGAGGGAGAAAGAGAGAGCAAAAGAGAGGGGAGAAAGAGAGAGCAAAAGAGAGGGGAGAAAGAGAGAGCAAAAGAGAGGGGAGAAAGAGAGAGCAAAAGAGAGGGGAGAAAGAGAGAGCAAAAGAGAGGGGAGAAAGAGAGAGCAAAAGAGAGGGGAGAAAGAGAGAGCAAAAGAGAGGGGAGAAAGAGAGAGCAAAAGAGAGGGGAGAAAGAGAGAGCAAAAGAGAAGGGGGAAAGAGAGAGCAAAAGAGAGGGGGGAAAGAGAGAGCAAAAGAGAGGGGGGACAGAGAGAGAGCAAGGGGTGGGACCGCTGTACTGCAAAAAATGGCCCGTGTACACGGGCTTTAGGACTAGTGGGTAATAAAGGGATTATCTATCTTTGTAAACAACTAACATTCTGCAGTAGACTTTCCCTTTAGTGTAGGTGCTGCCTTCTGGCATTCAAAGCTGTAACTCACCTATCAAGAGTTTTCAGATCTGCTCAAGCTCACACAATCTGCTCAAGCTCACACAATCTGCTCAAGCTCTGTCATACTCTGCAAGGGAGCAGGTTCAGGAGTAAGGAGCTGTTGTGCAGAGGTGTCAGGTTTTGGGATTAATGTTGTGTTTTGTCTGCGTGAGTCTTTCCTTTTAGGCATAATTAAACAGGTACAAGGTTTTAGGAAATAAAGGAGATGGTTTTATTTATAGGATAAAGCAATGCAGAGATATGCAATTAGATAAGAAAGTCTATAAGTTGTTGTATTAGGCAGGAATACAGTTCTTTATAATAACAGGCAGGATACTTGCATATGCTCTAGACTGGAACAGTGAAATTACACGCAGGAAAGCAGAGCTTTGTAATAACAAGCAGGATACTTGCATATGCTGTAGAACTGGAGCTGAGTAGAATCAGGCAGGAAAACAGAGCTTGTATAACAGACAGGATACTTGCATATGCTGTAGACTGGAACTGTGAAGTATCAGGCAGGGAAACAGTTCTTTGTAATAACAGGCAGGGATGCAAAGCTTTGTAATAACAAACAGGATGATATTTGCGTATGCTGTAGACTGGAAACTGTGAAGTATCAGGCAGGAAAACAGTTCTTTGTAATAACAGGCAGGGATGCAAAGCTTTGTAATAACAAACAGGATATCTGCATATGCTGTAGACTGGTACTTTAAGGAAACTTGCATAAACTGCAAACTGGTACTTTGTAGAAACAAACAGGATGTTTGCATAGACTGCAATTGGAACTTTGTAGTATCAGGAAACAAGCAAGCAAAAGTACCTGAATCAGTCCTTAGGAAATAAAGTTTTAGGCAAGTTCAATTGCCAGGAATTCAGTCCAAAAATGAAACACAGTACCAAGGAATTATCCAGAAGAGAAGTCAGTATTTGAAACAGAAGTAAGGAACCAGGAAATCCAAGATAACTGTATCTCTCACAGGAAACAGGAGCAGAGAGTCTTTTAGAGTATAACTCTTAATGTGAAAGCACCAAATTGCAAACAAAGCTCCCAGATAAAGGCAGGCTGCTGATTAAATGATTTCTTTCAGCTGGCAAGCAGGTGGAGCCAGAGAGCCAAAGTTGCAGCAAACAGAAAATGACAATATTCCTGCCCTGTGATCAAGCCATCTGGTGGCTTAGTGGTAACACAACAGGCTGGGAAACAACAGCTGCAGAAATAGAGACAGGTCCCAGGTTCAATTCCAGGCTGAAACCTGACAAGCTCACACAATCTGCTCAAGCTCACACAAACTGCTCAAGCTCACACCATCTGCTCAAGCGCACACCATCTGCTCAAGTGCACACAATCTATTTAACCAGTTCTAATAAAGCTCACATGATTTACCAGCAGCTTGGAGTTTTGAGACATTGTAGAGAACAAGAGAGAGGGCTAGACCTAAAGTATTCTCTAAACAATGTTCTGCCATAGAAAGTACTGACAGCACCTTCTTGCTGGTCAATCACTAGAATTTATAAAAAAGCAATGAATCATTGTCACATATAGTCATATGTAGGTAAATCATTGTCACATATAGTCATATGTAGGTAAATCACTGTCACATATAGTCATATGTAGGTAAATCATTGTCATATGTAGTCATATGTAGGTAAATCATTGTCACATATAGCCATATGTAGGTAAATCATTGTCACATATAGTCATATGTAGGTAAATCATTGTCACATATAGGTAAATCATTGTCACATATAGTCATATGTAGGTAAATCATTGTCACATATAGTCATATGTAGGTAAATCATTGTCACATATAGGTAAATCATTTTCACATTTAGTCATATGTAGGTAAATCATTGTCACATGTAGTCATATGTAGGTAAATCATTGTCACATATAGTCATATGTAGGTAAATCATTGTCATATGTAGGTAAATCATTTTCACATTTAGTCATATGTAGGTAAATCATTGTCACATGTAGTCATATGTAGGTAAATCATTGTCATATGTAGTCATATGTAGGTAAATCATTGTCACATATAGTCATATGTAGGTAAATCATTGTCACATTTAGTCATATGTAGGTAAATCATTGTCATATGTAGGTAAATCATTTTCACATTTAGTCATATGTAGGTAAATCATTGTCATATGTAGTCATATGTAGGTAAATCATTGTCACATATAGTCATATGTAGGTAAATCATTTTCACATTTAGTCATATGTAGGTAAATCATTGTCACATATAGTCATATGTAGGTAAATCATTGTCATATGTAGTCATATGTAGGTAAATCTGTCACATTTAGTCATATGTAGGTAAATCATTGTCATATGTAGTCATATGTAGGTAAATCATTTTCACATTTAGTCATATGTAGGTAAATCATTGTCACATGTAGTCATGTGTAGGTAAATCATTGTCACATATAGTCATATATAGGTAAATCATTGTCACATATAGTCATATGTAGGTAAATCATTGTCACATATAGTCATATGTAGGTAAATCATTTTCACATTTAGTCATATGTAGGTAAATCATTGTCATATTTAGTCATATGTAGGTAAATCATTGTCACATTTAGTCATGTAGGTAGATCATTTTCACATATAGTCATATGTAGGTAAATCATTGTCACATATAGTCATATGTAGGTAAATCATTGTCACATATAGTCATATGTAGGTAAATCATTTTCACATATAGCCATATGTAGGTAAATCATTGTCACATATAGTCATATGTAGGTAAATCATTGTCACATATAGTCATATGTAGGTAAATCATTGTCATATGTAGTCATATGTAGGTAAATCATTGTCACATATAGTCATATGTAGGTAAATCATTGTCATATGTAGTCATATGTAGGTAAATCATTTTCACATTTAGTCATATGTAGGTAAATCATTGTCACATATAGTCATATGTAGGTAAATCATTGTCACATATAGTCATATGTAGGTAAATCATTTTCACATATAGTCATATGTAGGTAAATCATTTTCACATTTAGTCACATGTAGGTAAATCATTGTCACATATAGTCATATGTAGCTAAATCATTGTCATATGTAGTCATATGTAGGTAAATCATTTTCACATTTAGTCATATGTAGGTAAATCATTGTCACATATAGTCATATGTAGGTAAATCATTGTCACATATAGTCATATGTAGGTAAATCATTTTCACATATAGCCATATGTAGGTAAATCATTTTCACATTTAGTCATATGTAGGTAAATCATTGTCACATTTAGTCATATGTAGGTAAATCATTGTCACATTTAGTCATATGTAGGTAAATCATTGTCACATTTAGTCATATGTAGGTAAATCATTGTCACATTTAGTCATATGTAGGTAAATCATTTTCACATTTAGTCATATGTAGGTAAATCATTGTCACATTTAGTCATATGTAGGTAAATCATTTTCACATTTAGTCATATGTAGGTAAATCATTGTCACATTTAGTCATATGTAGGTAAATCATTTGAGAAGGGTTTAATCCCCTCTTCCTTTTTATTAAATTCTGTGGAACATTGGGAAGACCCTAAACTGCTAGCCCAGCACAGAAAGCGAGCTTTAATGAACCCAGGCTAGCAAAGAGATAGGATCTCACTATGTGACACAGGCTGTTTCTCCCCACTACATAAGAAATGTATCTCACAAGTGGTGAAACTGTCATCTGACCTGAGTTTTATCTGCTGTTCCACAGACCATATGCAACCTCAGATTATACTGTGAACCTGGGAGCGTACCAGCTGTCCATACCCAGGGGTATTATGGTGCAGGTCAGTCAGATCATCATCCATCCCACCTACCGTTCAGAGGGGTCCAGCGGAGACATTGCCTTGTTGAAGCTCCAGAACCCCATAGAGTACTCGGATTACATTCTTCCTGTCTGTATTCCCAATCCCAATGTTGTCTTCCCCACCGATCTAAACTGTTATGTGACTGGCTGGGGCTCCATCAGATCAGGAGGTGAGATATTTGTTATAGTTAAGGGGATATGAAAAACATTTTTTTTTCTTTCATGATTCAGATAGAGCTTTTCAATGTATTTCTATTATCTCATTTGTTTTGTTCTCTTGGTATCCTTTGGTGAAAAAAGAGCACCTAGGTAGGCTCAGGAGTTGCTGATTGGTGGCTGCACATATATGCTTTATGTTATTAGCTCACCCAATGCACTCAGCTAGCTCCCAGTACTGAATTGCTGCTTCTTCAACAAAGGGCACCAAGAGAATGAAGCAAATTAGATAATAGAAGTAAATTTGAAAATTTTATTTTCTGAGTAACGAAATAAAACATTGGGGTTGATGTCCCTTTAACAACAAAGACTTGTCAATTGGGTTACAGTAGATCTTCAGGTTATAATGTGTATATGAGGTGAAAGATTTGTGTTATTAGGCTCCCAGAGAATAAATATTGTAGGTAGCAAAAGACCTGCGGAGAAATAAGTCCCATCTGGTGCTCTGCAGGGTTTACTAGCTCTAGTGAATGTTACAATATACTTTAGATAGAAATACATAAAGTCCCATCTGGTGCTCTGCAGGGTTTACTGGCTCTAGTGAATGTTACAATATACGTTAGATAGAAATACATGAAGTCACATCTGGTGCTCTGCAGGGTTTACTAGCTCTAGTGAATGTTACAATATACGTTAGATAGAAATACATGAAGTCACATCTGGTGCTCTGCAGGGTTTACTGGCTCTAGTGAATGTTACAATATACGTTAGATAGAAATACATGAAGTCACATCTGGTGCTCTGCAGGGTTTACTGGCTCTAGTGAATGTTACAATATACTTTAGATAGAAATACATGAAGTCACATCTGGTGCTCTGCAGGGTTTACTGGCTCTAGTGAATGTTACAATATACTTTAGATAGAAATACATAAAGTCACAGCTGGTGCTCTGCAGGGTTTACTGGCTCTAGTGAATGTTACAATATACTTTAGATAGAAATACATGAAGTCCCATCTGGTGCTCTGCAGGGTTTACTAGCTCTAGTGAATGTTACAATATACGTTAGATAGAAATACATGAAGTCACATCTGGTGCTCTGCAGGGTTTACTGGCTCTAGTGAATGTTACAATATACGTTAGATAGAAATACATGAAGTCACATCTGGTGCTCTGCAGGGTTTACTGGCTCTAGTGAATGTTACAATATACTTTAGATAGAAATACATGAAGTCACATCTGGTGCTCTGCAGGGTTTACTGGCTCTAGTGAATGTTACAATATACTTTAGATAGAAATACATGAAGTCACATCTGGTGCTCTGCAGGGTTTACTGGCTCTAGTGAATGTTACAATATACGTTAGATAGAAATACATGAAGTCACATCTGGTGCTCTGCAGGGTTTACTGGCTCTAGTGAATGTTACAATACACTTTAGATAGAAATACATGAAGTCACAGCTGATGCTCTACAGGGTTTACTGGCTCTAGTGAATGTTACAATATACTTTAGATAGAAATACATGAAGTCACAGCTGGTGCTCTGCAGGGTTTACTGGCTCTAGTGAATGTTACAATATACTTTAGATAGAAATACATGAAGTCACATCTGGTGCTCTGCAGGGTTTACTGGCTCTAGTGAATGTTACAATATACGTTAGATAGAAATACATGAAGTCACATCTGGTGCTCTGCAGGGTTTACTGGCTCTAGTGAATGTTACAATATACTTTAGATAGAAATACATGAAGTCACATCTGGTGCTCTGCAGGGTTTACTGGCTCTAGTGAATGTTACAATATACTTTAGATAGAAATACATGAAGTCACATCTGGTGCTCTGCAGGGTTTACTGGCTCTAGTGAATGTTACAATATACGTTAGATAGAAATACATGAAGTCACATCTGGTGCTCTGCAGGGTTTACTGGCTCTAGTGAATGTTACAATACACTTTAGATAGAAATACATGAAGTCACAGCTGATGCTCTACAGGGTTTACTGGCTCTAGTGAATGTTACAATATACTTTAGATAGAAATACATGAAGTCACAGCTGGTGCTCTGCAGGGTTTACTGGCTCTAGTGAATGTTACAATATACTTTAGATAGAAATACATGAAGTCACATCTGGTGCTCTGCAGGGTTTACTGGCTCTAGTGAATGTTACAATATACTTTAGATAGAAATACATGAAGTCACAGCTGGTGCTCTGCAGGGTTTACTGGCTCTAGTGAATGTTACAATATACGTTAGATAGAAATACATGAAGTCACAGCTGGTGCTCTGCAGGGTTTACTGGCTCTAGTGAATGTTACAATATACTTTAGATAGAAATACATGAAGTCACAGCTGGTGCTCTGCAGGGTTTACTGGCTCTAGTGAATGTTACAATATACGTTAGATAGAAATACATAAAGTCACATCTGGTGCTCTGCAGGGTTTACTGGCTCTAGTGAATGTTACAATATACTTTAGATAGAAATACATGAAGTCACATCTGGTGCTCTGCAGGGTTTACTGGCTCTAGTGAATGTTACAATATACTTTAGATAGAAATACATGAAGTCACAGCTGGTGCTCTGCAGGGTTTACTGGCTCTAGTGAATGTTACAATATACTTTAGATAGAAATACATGAAGTCACAGCTGGTGCTCTGCAGGGTTTACTGGCTCTAGTGAATGTTACAATATACTTTAGATAGAAATACATGAAGTCACAGCTGGTGCTCTGCAGGGTTTACTGGCTCTAGTGAATGTTACAATATACTTTAGATAGAAATACATGAAGTCACATCTGGTGCTCTGCAGGGTTTACTGGCTCTAGTGAATGTTACAATATACTTTAGATAGAAATACATGAAGTCACAGTTGGTGCTCTGCAGGGTTTACTAGCTCTAGTGAATGTTACAATATACTTTAGATAGAAATACATGAAGTCCCATCTGGTGCTCTGCAGGGTTTACTAGCTCTAGTGAATGTTACAATATACTTTAGATAGAAATACATGAAGTCCCATCTGGTGCTCTGCAGGGTTTACTAGCTCTAGTGAATGTTACAATATACTTTAGATAGAAATACATGAAGTCACATCTGGTGCTCTGCAGGGTTTACTAGCTCTAGTGAATGTTACAATATACGTTAGATAGAAATACATGAAGTCACAGCTGGTGCTCTGCAGGGTTTACTGGCTCTAGTGAATGTTACAATATACTTTAGATAGAATACATGAAGTCACAGCTGGTGCTCTGCAGGGTTTACTGGCTCTAGTGAATGTTACAATATACTTTAGATAGAAATACATGAAGTCACAGCTGGTGCTCTGCAGGGTTTACTGGCTCTAGTGAATGTTACAATATACTTTAGATAGAAATACATGAAGTCACATCTGGTGCTCTGCAGGGTTTACTGGCTCTAGTGAATGTTACAATATACTTTAGATAGAAATACATGAAGTCACAGTTGGTGCTCTGCAGGGTTTACTAGCTCTAGTGAATGTTACAATATACTTTAGATAGAAATACATGAAGTCCCATCTGGTGCTCTGCAGGGTTTACTAGCTCTAGTGAATGTTACAATATACTTTAGATAGAAATACATGAAGTCCCATCTGGTGCTCTGCAGGGTTTACTGGCTCTAGTGAATGTTACAATATACGTTAGATAGAAATACATGAAGTCCCATCTGGTGCTCTGCAGGGTTTACTGGCTCTAGTGAATGTTACAATATACTTTAGATAGAAATACATGAAGTCCCATCTGGTGCTCTGCAGGGTTTACTGGCTCTAGTGAATGTTACAATATACTTTAGATAGAAATACATGAAGTCACAGCTGGTGCTCTGCAGGGTTTACTGGCTCTAGTGAATGTTACAATATACTTTAGATAGAAATACATGAAGTCACAGCTGGTGCTCTGCAGGGTTTACTGGCTCTAGTGAATGTTACAATATACTTTAGATAGAAATACATGAAGTCACATCTGGTGCTCTGCAGGGTTTACTGGCTCTAGTGAATGTTATAATATACGTTAGATAGAAATACATGAAGTCACATCTGGTGCTCTGCAGGGTTTACTGGCTCTAGTGAATGTTACCATATACTTTAGATAGAAATACATGAAGTCACAGCTGGTGCTCTGCAGGGTTTACTGGCTCTAGTGAATGTTACAATATACTTTAGATAGAATACATGAAGTCACAGCTGGTGCTCTGCAGGGTTTACTGGCTCTAGTAAATGTTACAATATACTTTAGATAGAAATACATGAAGTCACAGCTGGTGCTCTGCAGGGTTTACTGGCTCTAGTGAATGTTACAATATACTTTAGATAGAAATACATGAAGTCACAGCTGGTGCTCTGCAGGGTTTACTGGCTCTAGTGAATGTTACAATATACTTTAGATAGAAATACATAAAGTCACACCTGGTGCTCTGCAGGGTTTACTGGCTCTAGTGAATGTTACAATATACGTTAGATAGAAATACATGAAGTCACAGCTGGTGCTCTGCAGGGTTTACTGGCTCTAGTAAATGTTACAATATACTTTAGATAGAAATACATGGTCACATCTGGTGCTCTGCAGGGTTTACTGGCTCTAGTGAATGTTACAATATACTTTAGATAGAAATACATGAAGTCACAGCTGGTGCTCTGCAGGGTTTACTGGCTCTAGTGAATGTTACAATATACTTTAGATAGAAATACATGAAGTCACATCTGGTGCTCTGCAGGGTTTACTAGCTCTAGTAAATGTTACAATATACGTTAGATAGAAATACATGAAGTCACATCTGGTGCTCTGCAGGGTTTACTGGCTCTAGTGAATGTTACAATATACGTTAGATAGAAATACATGAAGTCACATCTGGTGCTCTGCAGGGTTTACTGGCTCTAGTGAATGTTACAATATACGTTAGATAGAAATACATGAAGTCACATCTGGTGCTCTGCAGGGTTTACTGGCTCTAGTGAATGTTACAATATACTTTAGATAGAAATACATGAAGTCACAGCTGGTGCTCTGCAGGGTTTACTGGCTCTAGTGAATGTTACAATATACTTTAGATAGAAATACATGAAGTCACATCTGGTGCTCTGCAGGGTTTACTAGCTCTAGTAAATGTTACAATATACGTTAGATAGAAATACATGAAGTCACATCTGGTGCTCTGCAGGGTTTACTGGCTCTAGTGAATGTTACAATATACTTTAGATAGAATACATGAAGTCACAGCTGGTGCTCTGCAGGGTTTACTGGCTCTAGTGAATGTTACAATATACGTTAGATAGAAATACATGAAGTCACATCTGGTGCTCTGCAGGGTTTACTGGCTCTAGTGAATGTTACAATATACGTTAGATAGAAATACATGAAATCACATCTGGTGCTCTGCAGGGTTTACTGGCTCTAGTGAATGTTACAATATACTTTAGATAGAAATACATGAAGTCACATCTGGTGCTCTGCAGGGTTTACTGGCTCTAGTGAATGTTACAATATACTTTAGATAGAAATACATGAAGTCACAGCTGGTGCTCTGCAGGGTTTACTGGCTCTAGTGAATGTTACAATATACTTTAGATAGAAATACATAAAGTCACAGCTGGTGCTCTGCAGGGTTTACTGGCTCTAGTGAATGTTACAATATACTTTAGATAGAAATACATGAAGTCACAGCTGGTGCTCTGCAGGGTTTACTGGCTCTAGTGAATGTTACAATATACTTTAGATAGAAATACATGAAGTCACATCTGGTGCTCTGCAGGGTTTACTGGCTCTAGTGAATGTTACAATATACTTTAGATAGAAATACATGAAGTCACATCTGGTGCTCTGCAGGGTTTACTGGCTCTAGTGAATGTTACAATATACTTTAGATAGAAATACATGAAGTCACATCTGGTGCTCTGCAGGGTTTACTGGCTCTAGTGAATGTTACAATATACTTTAGATAGAAATACATGAAGTCACATCTGGTGCTCTGCAGGGTTTACTGGCTCTAGTGAATGTTACAATATACTTTAGATAGAAATACATGAAGTCACATCTGGTGCTCTGCAGGGTTTACTGGCTCTAGTGAATGTTACAATATACTTTAGATAGAAATACATGAAGTCACATCTGGTGCTCTGCAGGGTTTACTAGCTCTAGTGAATGTTACAATATACTTTAGATAGAAATACATGAAGTCACATCTGGTGCTCTGCAGGGTTTACTGGCTCTAGTGAATGTTACAATATACTTTAGATAGAAATACATGAAGTCACATCTGGTGCTCTGCAGGTTTACTGGCTCTAGTGAATGTTACAATATACTTTAGATAGAAATACATGAAGTCCCATCTGGTGCTCTGCAGGGTTTACTGGCTCTAGTGAATGTTACAATATACTTTAGATAGAAATACATGAAATCACATCTGGTGCTCTGCAGGGTTTACTGGCTCTAGTGAATGTTACAATATACTTTAGATAGAATACATGAAGTCACAGCTGGTGCTCTGCAGGGTTTACTTGCTCTAGTGAATGTTACAATATACTTTAGATAGAAATACATGAAGTCCCATCTGGTGCTCTGCAGGGTTTACTGGCTCTAGTGAATGTTACAATATACTTTAGATAGAAATACATAAAGTCACAGCTGGTGCTCTGCAGGGTTTACTGGCTCTAGTAAATGTTACAATATACTTTAGATAGAAATACATGAAGTCACAGCTGGTGCTCTGCAGGGTTTACTGGCTCTAGTGAATGTTACAATATACGTTAGATAGAAATACATGAAGTCACAGCTGGTGCTCTGCAGGGTTTACTAGCTCTAGTGAATGTTACAATATACTTTAGATAGAAATACATGAAGTCACAGCTGGTGCTCTGCAGGGTTTACTGGCTCTAGTGAATGTTACAATATACTTTAGATAGAAATACATGAAGTCACAGCTGGTGCTCTGCAGGTTTACTGGCTCTAGTGAATGTTACAATATACTTTAGATAGAAATACATGAAGTCACAGCTGGTGCTCTGCAGGGTTTACTGGCTCTAGTGAATGTTACAATATACTTTAGATAGAAATACATGAAGTCCCATCTGGTGCTCTGCAGGGTTTACTGGCTCTAGTAAATGTTACAATATACGTTAGATAGAAATACATGAAGTCCCATCTGGTGCTCTGCAGGGTTTACTGGCTCTAGTGAATGTTACAATATACGTTAGATAGAAATACATGAAGTCACAGCTGGTGCTCTGCAGGGTTTACTGGCTCTAGTGAATGTTACAATATACTTTAGATAGAAATACATGAAGTCACAGCTGGTGCTCTGCAGGGTTTACTGGCTCTAGTGAATGTTACAATATACTTTAGATAGAATACATGAAGTCACAGCTGGTGCTCTGCAGGGTTTACTGGCTCTAGTAAATGTTACAATATACGTTAGATAGAAATACATGAAGTCACAGCTGGTGCTCTGCAGGGTTTACTGGCTCTAGTGAATGTTACAATATACGTTAGATAGAAATACATGAAGTCACATCTGGTGCTCTGCAGGGTTTACTGGCTCTAGTGAATGTTACAATATACTTTAGATAGAAATACATGAAGTCACATCTGGTGCTCTGCAGGGTTTACTGGCTCTAGTGAATGTTACAATATACTTTAGATAGAAATACATGAAGTCACAGCTGGTGCTCTGCAGGGTTTACTGGCTCTAGTGAATGTTACAATATACGTTAGATAGAAATACATGAAGTCACAGCTGGTGCTCTGCAGGGTTTACTGGCTCTAGTGAATGTTACAATATACGTTAGATAGAAATACATGAAGTCACAGCTGGTGCTCTGCAGGGTTTACTGGCTCTAGTGAATGTTACAATATACTTTAGATAGAAATACATGAAGTCACAGCTGGTGCTCTGCAGGGTTTACTAGCTCTAGTGAATGTTACAATATACTTTAGATAGAAATACATGAAGTCACAGCTGGTGCTCTGCAGGGTTTACTGGCTCTAGTGAATGTTACAATATACTTTAGATAGAAATACATAAAGTCACAGCTGGTGCTCTGCAGGGTTTACTGGCTCTAGTGAATGTTACAATATACGTTAGATAGAAATACATGAAGTCACAGCTGGTGCTCTGCAGGGTTTACTGGCTCTAGTGAATGTTACAATATACTTTAGATAGAAATACATGAAGTCACAGCTGGTGCTCTGCAGGGTTTACTGGCTCTAGTGAATGTTACAATATACGTTATATAGAAATACATGAAGTCCCATCTGGTGCTCTGCAGGGTTTACTAGCTCTAGTGAATGTTATAATATACTTTAGATAGAAATACATGAAGTCACATCTGGTGCTCTGCAGGGTTTACTGGCTCTAGTGAATGTTACAATATACTTTAGATAGAAATACATGAAGTCACATCTGGTGCTCTGCAGGGTTTACTAGCTCTAGTGAATGTTATAATATACTTTAGATAGAAATACATGAAGTCACAGCTGGTGCTCTGCAGGGTTTACTGGCTCTAGTGAATGTTACAATATACGTTAGATAGAAATACATGAAGTCACAGCTGGTGCTCTGCAGGGTTTACTGGCTCTAGTGAATGTTACAATATACTTTAGATAGAAATACATGAAGTCACATCTGGTGCTCTGCAGGGTTTACTGGCTCTAGTGAATGTTACAATATACTTTAGATAGAAATACATAAAGTCACAGCTGGTGCTCTGCAGGGTTTACTGGCTCTAGTGAATGTTACAATATACTTTAGATAGAATACATGAAGTCACAGCTGGTGCTCTGCAGGGTTTACTGGCTCTAGTGAATGTTACAATATACTTTAGATAGAAATACATGAAGTCACATCTGGTGCTTTGCAGGGTTTACTGGCTCTAGTGAATGTTACAATATACGTTAGATAGAAATACATGAAGTCACAGCTGGTGCTCTGCAGGGTTTACTGGCTCTAGTGAATGTTACAATATACTTTAGATAGAAATACATAAAGTCACAGCTGGTGCTCTGCAGGTTTACTAGCTCTAGTGAATGTTACAATATACGTTAGATAGAAATACATGAAGTCACAGCTGGTGCTCTGCAGGGTTTACTGGCTCTAGTGAATGTTACAATATACGTTAGATAGAATACATGAAGTCACATCTGGTGCTCTGCAGGGTTTACTGGCTCTAGTAAATGTTACAATATACTTTAGATAGAAATACATGAAGTCACAGCTGGTGCTCTGCAGGGTTTACTGGCTCTAGTGAATGTTACAATATACTTTAGATAGAAATACATGAAGTCACATCTGGTGCTCTGCAGGGTTTACTGGCTCTAGTGAATGTTACAATATACTTTAGATAGAAATACATGAAATCACATCTGGTGCTCTGCAGGGTTTACTGGCTCTAGTGAATGTTACAATATACGTTAGATAGAAATACATGAAGTCCCATCTGGTGCTCTGCAGGGTTTACTGGCTCTAGTGAATGTTACAATATACGTTAGATAGAAATACATGAAGTCACAGCTGGTGCTCTGCAGGGTTTACTGGCTCTAGTGAATGTTACAATATACTTTAGATAGAAATACATGAAGTCACATCTAGTGCTCTGCAGGGTTTACTGGCTCTAGTGAATGTTACAAAATACTTTAGATAGAAATACATGAAGTCACAGCTGGTGCTCTGCAGGGTTTACTGGCTCTAGTGAATGTTACAATATACGTTAGATAGAAATACATGAAGTCACAGCTGGTGCTCTGCAGGGTTTACTGGCTCTAGTGAATGTTACAATATACGTTAGATAGAAATACATGAAGTCACATCTGGTGCTCTGCAGGGTTTACTGGCTCTAGTGAATGTTACAATATACTTTAGATAGAAATACATAAAGTCACAGCTGGTGCTCTGCAGGTTTACTAGCTCTAGTGAATGTTACAATATACGTTAGATAGAAATACATGAAGTCACAGCTGGTGCTCTGCAGGGTTTACTGGCTCTAGTGAATGTTACAATATACGTTAGATAGAATACATGAAGTCACATCTGGTGCTCTGCAGGGTTTACTGGCTCTAGTAAATGTTACAATATACTTTAGATAGAAATACATGAAGTCACAGCTGGTGCTCTGCAGGGTTTACTGGCTCTAGTGAATGTTACAATATACTTTAGATAGAAATACATGAAGTCACATCTGGTGCTCTGCAGGGTTTACTGGCTCTAGTGAATGTTACAATATACTTTAGATAGAAATACATGAAATCACATCTGGTGCTCTGCAGGGTTTACTGGCTCTAGTGAATGTTACAATATACGTTAGATAGAAATACATGAAGTCCCATCTGGTGCTCTGCAGGGTTTACTGGCTCTAGTGAATGTTACAATATACGTTAGATAGAAATACATGAAGTCACAGCTGGTGCTCTGCAGGGTTTACTGGCTCTAGTGAATGTTACAATATACTTTAGAAATACATGAAGTCACATCTGGTGCTCTGCAGGGTTTACTGGCTCTAGTGAATGTTACAATATACTTTAGATAGAAATACATGAAGTCACAGCTGGTGCTCTGCAGGGTTTACTGGCTCTAGTGAATGTTACAATATACGTTAGATAGAAATACATGAAGTCACATCTGGTGCTCTGCAGGGTTTACTGGCTCTAGTGAATGTTACAATATACTTTAGATAGAATACATGAAGTCACAGCTGGTGCTCTGCAGGGTTTACTGGCTCTAGTGAATGTTACAATATATGTTAGATAGAAATACATGAAGTCACAGCTGGTGCTCTGCAGGGTTTACTGGCTCTAGTGAATGTTACAATATACTTTAGATAGAAATACATGAAGTCACAGCTGGTGCTCTGCAGGGTTTACTGGCTCTAGTGAATGTTACAATATACTTTAGATAGAAATACATGAAGTCACATCTGGTGCTCTGCAGGGTTTACTGGCTCTAGTGAATGTTACAATATACTTTAGATAGAAATACATGAAATCACATCTGGTGCTCTGCAGGGTTTACTGGCTCTAGTGAATGTTACAATATACGTTAGATAGAAATACATGAAGTCACAGCTGGTGCTCTGCAGGGTTTACTGGCTCTAGTGAATGTTACAATATACTTTAGATAGAAATACATGAAGTCACAGCTGGTGCTCTGCAGGGTTTACTAGCTCTAGTGAATGTTACAATATACTTTAGATAGAAATACATGAAGTCACAGCTGGTGCTCTGCAGGGTTTACTGGCTCTAGTAAATGTTACAATATACTTTAGATAGAAATACATGAAGTCACCTCTGGTGCTCTGCAGGGTTTACTGGCTCTAGTGAATGTTACAATATACTTTAGATAGAAATACATGAAGTCACAGCTGGTGCTCTGCAGGGTTTACTGGCTCTAGTAAATTTTACAATATACTTTAGATAGAAATACATGAAGTCACCTCTGGTGCTCTGCATGGTTTACTGGCTCTAGTGAATGTTACAATATACTTTAGATAGAAATACATGAAGTCACATCTGGTGCTCTGCAGGGTTTACTGGCTCTAGTGAATGTTACAATATACTTTAGATAGAAATACATGAAGTCACATCTGGTGCTCTGCAGGGTTTACTGGCTCTAGTGAATGTTACAATATACTTTAGATAGAAATACATGAAGTCACCTCTGGTGCTCTGCAGGGTTTACTAGCTCTAGTGAATGTTATAATATACTTTAGATAGAATACATGAAGTCACATCTGGTGCTCTGCAGGGTTTACTGGCTCTAGTGAATGTTACAATATACTTTAGATAGAAATACATGAAGTCACAGCTGGTGCTCTGCAGGGTTTACTGGCTCTAGTGAATGTTACAATATACTTTAGATAGAAATACATGAAGTCCCATCTGGTGCTCTGCAGGGTTTACTGGCTCTAGTGAATGTTACAATATACGTTAGATAGAAATACATGAAGTCACAGCTGGTGCTCTGCAGGGTTTACTGGCTCTAGTGAATGTTACAATATACTTTAGATAGAAATACATGAAGTCACAGCTGGTGCTCTGCAGGGTTTACTGGCTCTAGTGAATGTTACAATATACTTTAGATAGAAATACATGAAGTCCCATCTGGTGCTCTGCAGGGTTTACTGGCTCTAGTGAATGTTACAATATACGTTAGATAGAAATACATGAAGTCACCTCTGGTGCTCTGCAGGGTTTACTGGCTCTAGTGAATGTTACAATATACGTTAGATAGAAATACATAAAGTCACAGCTGGTGCTCTGCAGGTTTACTGGCTCTAGTGAATGTTACAATATACGTTAGATAGAAATACATGAAGTCACAGCTGGTGCTCTGCAGGGTTTACTGGCTCTAGTAAATGTTACAATATACGTTAGATAGAAATACATGAAGTCACAGCTGGTGCTCTGCAGGGTTTACTGGCTCTAGTGAATGTTACAATATACTTTAGATAGAAATACATGAAGTCACAGCTGGTGCTCTGCAGGGTTTACTGGCTCTAGTGAATGTTACAATATACGTTAGATAGAAATACATGAAGTCACAGCTGGTGCTCTGCAGGGTTTACTGGCTCTAGTGAATGTTACAATATACGTTAGATAGAAATACATGAAGTCACATCTGGTGCTCTGCAGGGTTTACTGGCTCTAGTGAATGTTATAATATACTTTAGATAGAAATACATGAAGTCCCATCTGGTGCTCTGCAGGGTTTACTGGCTCTAGTGAATGTTACAATATACTTTAGATAGAAATACATGAAGTAACATCTGGTGCTCTGCAGGTTTACTGGCTCTAGTAAATGTTACAATATACTTTAGATAGAAATACATGAAGTCACAGCTGGTGCTCTGCAGGGTTTACTGGCTCTAGTAAATGTTACAATATACTTTAGATAGAAATACATGAAGTCACAGCTGGTGCTCTGCAGGGTTTACTGGCTCTAGTAAATGTTACAATATACTTTAGATAGAAATACATGAAGTCACATCTGGTGCTCTGCAGGGTTTACTGGCTCTAGTGAATGTTACAATATACTTTAGATAGAAATACATTAAGTCACAGCTGGTGCTCTGCAGGTTTTACTGGCTCTAGTGAATGTTACAATATACTTTAGATAGAATACATGAAGTCACAGCTGGTGCTCTGCAGGGTTTACTGGCTCTAGTAAATGTTACAATATACTTTAGATAGAAATACATGAAGTCACAGCTGGTGCTCTGCAGGGTTTACTGGCTCTAGTGAATGTTACAATATACTTTAGATAGAAATACATGAAGTCACATCTGGTGCTCTGCAGGGTTTACTGGCTCTAGTGAATGTTACAATATACTTTAGATAGAAATACATGAAGTCACAGCTGGTGCTCTGCAGGGTTTACTGGCTCTAGTGAATGTTACAATATACTTTAGATAGAAATACATGAAGTCACAGCTGGTGCTCTGCAGGGTTTACTGGCTCTAGTGAATGTTACAATATACTTTAGATAGAAATACATAAAGTCACATCTGGTGCTCTGCAGGGTTTACTGGCTCTAGTGAATGTTACAATATACTTTAGATAGAAATACATGAAGTCACATCTGGTGCTCTGCAGGGTTTACTGGCTCTAGTGAATGTTACAATATACGTTAGATAGAAATACATGAAGTCACAGCTGGTGCTCTGCAGGGTTTACTGGCTCTAGTGAATGTTACAATATACGTTAGATAGAAATACATGAAGTCACAGCTGGTGCTCTGCAGGGTTTACTGGCTCTAGTGAATGTTACAATATACTTTAGATAGAAATACATGAAGTCACATCTGGTGCTCTGCAGGGTTTACTGGCTCTAGTGAATGTTACAATATACTTTAGATAGAAATACATGAAGTCACATCTGGTGCTCTGCAGGGTTTACTGGCTCTAGTGAATGTTACAATATACTTTAGATAGAAATACATGAAGTCACATCTGGTGCTCTGCAGGGTTTACTAGCTCTAGTGAATGTTACAATATACTTTAGATAGAAATACATGAAGTCACATCTGGTGCTCTGCAGGGTTTACTGGCTCTAGTGAATGTTACAATATACTTTAGATAGAAATACATGAAGTCACATCTGGTGCTCTGCAGGGTTTACTAGCTCTAGTGAATGTTACAATATACTTTAGATAGAAATACATGAAGTCACATCTGGTGCTCTGCAGGGTTTACTAGCTCTAGTGAATGTTACAATATACTTTAGATAGAAATACATGAAGTCACATCTGGTGCTCTGCAGGGTTTACTGGCTCTAGTGAATGTTACAATATACGTTAGATAGAAATACATGAAGTCACAGCTGGTGCTCTGCAGGGTTTACTAGCTCTAGTGAATGTTACAATATACTTTAGATAGAAATACATGAAGTCACAGCTGGTGCTCTGCAGGGTTTACTGGCTCTAGTGAATGTTACAATATACTTTAGATAGAAATACATGAAGTCACATCTGGTGCTCTGCAGGGTTTACTGGCTCTAGTAAATGTTACAATATACTTTAGATAGAAATACATGAAGTCCCATCTGGTGCTCTGCAGGGTTTACTGGCTCTAGTGAATGTTACAATATACTTTAGATAGAAATACATGAAGTCCCATCTGGTGCTCTGCAGGGTTTACTGGCTCTAGTAAATGTTACAATATACTTTAGATAGAAATACATGAAGTCCCATCTGGTGCTCTGCAGGGTTTACTGGCTCTAGTGAATGTTACAATATACGTTAGATAGAAATACATGAAGTCACATCTGGTGCTCTGCAGGGTTTACTGGCTCTAGTGAATGTTACAATATACGTTAGATAGAAATACATAAAGTCACATCTTGTGCTCTGCAGGGTTTACTGGCTCTAGTGAATGTTACAATATACTTTAGATAGAAATACATAAAGTCACATCTGGTGCTCTGCAGGGTTTACTGGCTCTAGTGAATGTTACAATATACTTTAGATAGAAATACATAAAGTCACAGCTGGTGCTCTGCAGGGTTTACTGGCTCTAGTGAATGTTACAATATACGTTAGATAGAAATACATGAAGTCACAGCTGGTGCTCTGCAGGGTTTACTGGCTCTAGTGAATGTTACAATATACTTTAGATAGAAATACATGAAGTCCCATCTGGTGCTCTGCAGGGTTTACTGGCTCTAGTGAATGTTACAATATACTTTAGATAGAAATACATGAAGTCACAGCTGGTGCTCTGCAGGGTTTACTAGCTCTAGTGAATGTTACAATATACTTTAGATAGAAATACATGAAGTCACATCTGGTGCTCTGCAGGGTTTACTGGCTCTAGTGAATGTTACAATATACGTTAGATAGAATACATGAAGTCACATCTGGTGCTCTGCAGGGTTTACTGGCTCTAGTGAATGTTACAATATACTTTAGATAGAAATACATGAAGTCACAGCTGGTGCTCTGCAGGGTTTACTGGCTCTAGTGAATGTTACAATATACTTTAGATAGAAATACATGAAGTCACAGCTGGTGCTCTGCAGGGTTTACTGGCTCTAGTGAATGTTACAATATACGTTAGATAGAAATACATAAAGTCACAGCTGGTGCTCTGCAGGGTTTACTGGCTCTAGTGAATGTTACAATATACGTTAGATAGAAATACATAAAGTCACAGCTGGTGCTCTGCAGGGTTTACTTGCTCTAGTGAATGTTACAATATACTTTAGATAGAATACATGAAGTCACATCTGGTGCTCTGCAGGGTTTACTAGCTCTAGTAAATGTTACAATATACTTTAGATAGAAATACATGAAATCACATCTGGTGCTCTGCAGGGTTTACTGGCTCTAGTGAATGTTACAATATACTTTAGATAGAAATACATGAAGTCACAGCTGGTGCACTGCAGGGTTTACTAGCTCTAGTGAATGTTACAATATACTTTAGATAGAAATACATGAAGTCCCATCTGGTGCTCTGCAGGGTTTACTGGCTCTAGTGAATGTTACAATATACTTTAGATAGAAATACATGAAGTCACAGCTGGTGCTCTGCAGGGTTTACTGGCTCTAGTGAATGTTATAATATACTTTAGATAGAATACATGAAGTCACATCTGGTGCTCTGCAGGGTTTACTGGCTCTAGTGAATGTTACAATATACTTTAGATAGAATACATGAAGTCACATCTGGTGCTCTGCAGGGTTTACTGGCTCTAGTGAATGTTACAATATACGTTAGATAGAAATACATAAAGTCACAGCTGGTGCTCTGCAGGGTTTACTGGCTCTAGTGAATGTTACAATATACGTTAGATAGAAATACATAAAGTCACAGCTGGTGCTCTGCAGGGTTTACTTGCTCTAGTGAATGTTACAATATACTTTAGATAGAATACATGAAGTCACATCTGGTGCTCTGCAGGGTTTACTAGCTCTAGTAAATGTTACAATATACTTTAGATAGAAATACATGAAATCACATCTGGTGCTCTGCAGGGTTTACTGGCTCTAGTGAATGTTACAATATACTTTAGATAGAAATATATGAAGTCCCATCTGGTGCTCTGCAGGGTTTACTGGCTCTAGTGAATGTTACAATATACTTTAGATAGAAATACATGAAGTCACAGCTGGTGCTCTGCAGGGTTTACTAGCTCTAGTGAATGTTACAATATACTTTAGATAGAAATACATGAAGTCCCATCTGGTGCTCTGCAGGGTTTACTGGCTCTAGTGAATGTTACAATATACTTTAGATAGAAATACATGAAGTCACAGCTGGTGCTCTGCAGGGTTTACTGGCTCTAGTGAATGTTATAATATACTTTAGATAGAATACATGAAGTCACATCTGGTGCTCTGCAGGGTTTACTGGCTCTAGTGAATGTTACAATATACTTTAGATAGAATACATGAAGTCACATCTGGTGCTCTGCAGGGTTTACTGGCTCTAGTGAATGTTACAATATACTTTAGATAGAAATACATGAAGTCACAGCTGGTGCTCTGCAGGGTTTACTGGCTCTAGTGAATGTTATAATATACTTTAGATAGAATACATGAAGTCACATCTGGTGCTCTGCAGGGTTTACTGGCTCTAGTGAATGTTACAATATACTTTAGATAGAAATACATGAAGTCACATCTGGTGCTCTGCAGGGTTTACTGGCTCTAGTGAATGTTACAATATACTTTAGATAGAAATACATGAAGTCACAGCTGGTGCTCTGCAGGGTTTACTGGCTCTAGTGAATGTTACAATATACTTTAGATAGAAATACATAAAGTCACAGCTGGTGCTCTGCAGGGTTTACTGGCTCTAGTGAATGTTACAATATACTTTAGATAGAAATACATGAAGTCACAGCTGGTGCTCTGCAGGGTTTACTGGCTCTAGTGAATGTTACAATATACTTTAGATAGAAATACATGAAGTCACAGCTGGTGCTCTGCAGGGTTTACTGGCTCTAGTGAATGTTACAATATACTTTAGATAGAAATACATGAAGTCACAGCTGGTGCTCTGCAGGGTTTACTGGCTCTAGTGAATGTTACAATATACGTTAGATAGAAATACATGAAATCACATCTGGTGCTCTGCAGGGTTTACTGGCTCTAGTGAATGTTACAATATACTTTAGATAGAAATACATGAAGTCCCATCTGGTGCTCTGCAGGGTTTACTGGCTCTAGTGAATGTTACAATATACTTTAGATAGAAATACATGAAGTCACAGCTGGTGCTCTGCAGGGTTTACTGGCTCTAGTGAATGTTACAATATACTTTAGATAGAAATACATGAAGTCCCATCTGGTGCTCTGCAGGGTTTACTGGCTCTAGTGAATGTTACAATATACTTTAGATAGAATACATGAAGTCACAGCTGGTGCTCTGCAGGGTTTACTAGCTCTAGTGAATGTTATAATATACTTTAGATAGAAATACATGAAGTCACAGCTGGTGCTCTGCAGGGTTTACTGGCTCTAGTGAATGTTACAATATACTTTAGATAGAAATACATGAAGTCACAGCTGGTGCTCTGCAGGGTTTACTGGCTCTAGTGAATGTTACAATATACTTTAGATAGAAATACATGAAGTCACAGCTGGTGCTCTGCAGGGTTTACTGGCTCTAGTGAATGTTATAATATACTTTAGATAGAATACATGAAGTCACATCTGGTGCTCTGCAGGGTTTACTGGCTCTAGTGAATGTTACAATATACTTTAGATAGAAATACATGAAGTCACAGCTGGTGCTCTGCAGGGTTTACTGGCTCTAGTGAATGTTACAATATACGTTAGATAGAAATACATGAAGTCACAGCTGGTGCTCTGCAGGGTTTACTGGCTCTAGTGAATGTTACAATATACGTTAGATAGAAATACATGAAGTCACAGCTGGTGCTCTGCAGGGTTTACTGGCTCTAGTGAATGTTACAATATACTTTAGATAGAAATACATGAAGTCACAGCTGGTGCTCTGCAGGGTTTACTGGCTCTAGTGAATGTTACAATATACTTTAGATAGAAATACATGAAGTCACAGCTGGTGCTCTGCAGGGTTTACTAGCTCTAGTGAATGTTACAATATACTTTAGATAGAAATACATGAAGTCCCATCTGGTGCTCTGCAGGGTTTACTGGCTCTAGTGAATGTTACAATATACTTTAGATAGAAATACATGAAGTCAAAGCTGGTGCTCTGCTACAATATACTTTAGATAGAAATACATGAAGTCACAGCTGGTGCTCTGCAGGGTTTACTGGCTCTAGTGAATGTTACAATATACTTTAGATAGAAATACATGAAGTCACAGCTGGTGCTCTGCAGGGTTTACTGGCTCTAGTGAATGTTACAATATACTTTAGATAGAAATACATGAAGTCACAGCTGGTGCTCTGCAGGGTTTACTGGCTCTAGTGAATGTTACAATATACTTTAGATAGAAATACATGAAGTCACAGCTGGTGCTCTGCAGGGTTTACTGGCTCTAGTGAATGTTACAATATACGTTAGATAGAAATACATGAAGTCACATCTGGTGCTCTGCAGGGTTTACTGGCTCTAGTGAATGTTATAATATACTTTAGATAGAAATACATGAAGTCACAGCTGGTGCTCTGCAGGGTTTACTGGCTCTAGTGAATGTTACAATATACGTTAGATAGAAATACATGAGTGTGATCCCAGGAGCTTACACTCTACACTGACCATTACAGGGGCAGGAAGACTGATCAATGCAGGGACAGTGTACACTAATGTTTTCTTCCCTATAATGTGTTCTCAATTATCCATTATACCTACTGGAGTGTATTTTGTTTTTTTACAAAGCTCTCTTATGTTTATTTTCTCATTAGAAATAGCTCATTTTGGGCTAGATTACAATTGGTGCACTATTGTTATAATAACCCTGACCACTAAATGAATAATAATTGCCGGAAGGTTTACAAACCAGGGTTTGTTGCTGACATTTGTGTATATACTGTATATATATTTAGATATATTCCTATAACATTTGTGTTCTTGCAGTAAGCCTGCCATCACCTCAGACCCTGCAACAAGTTCAGATTCCAATCATAGACCGGGGAACATGTGATAATATGTATCACACAAACAATCCCTCAACCGCAGCCACCACAACACTTATACAGTGGGACATGATCTGCGCTGGGTTCAAGGATGGAGGAAAAGATTCATGTCAGGTAACTAGAAGATAAAAACATCAATGGGGGGGGTTCTAGATCATACAAGAAGTCAACCCCAAAGCCACATTTCAAGTAATCTTGGGGTATATGAGTAGTTCTCATCTACAGCTACCTATTCCCCCTCCTCACACCCATCTCCTTGCTCTGCGTAGTGCACTGGACATATAAGTTACACCTCTCAGCATTGGGGCAGCCACATTAATGCATGAGCACATATACTGTACGCTTGCAGCTAGAACCGCCGCTATACTGTCTAATGACTCATGCACAAACCTCCGCGGTCCTGTTTTTCAGACTAATGACTCATGCACAACCCTCTGCGGTCTTGTTTCTCAGACTAATGAATCATGCACAACCCTCCGCGGTCCTTTTTCTTAGACTAATGACTCATGCACAACCCTCTGCGGTCTTGTTTCTCAGACTAATGACTCATGCACAACACTCCGCGGTCCTGTTTCTCAGACTAATGACTCATGCACAACCCTCAGCGGTCCTGTTTCTCAGACTAATGACTCATGCACAACCCTCTGCGGTCCTGTTTCTCAGACTAATGACTCATGCACAACCCTCTGCGGTCTTGTTTCTCAGACTAATGACTCATGCACAACACTCCGCGGTCCTGTTTCTCAGACTAATGACTCATGCACAACCCTCAGCGGTCCTGTTTCTCAGACTAATGACTCATGCACAACCCTCTGCGGTCCTGTTTCTCAGACTAATAACTCATGCACAACCCTCTGCGGTCCTGTTTCTCAGATTAATGACTCATGCACAACCCTCGGCGGTCCTGTTTCTCTGACTAATGACTCATGCACAACCCTCTGCGGTCCTGTTTCTCAGACTAATGACTCATGCACAAACCTCCGCGGTCCTTTTTCTTAGACTAATGACTCATGCACAACCCTCAGCGGTCCTGTTTCTCAGACTAATGACTCATGCACAACCCTCAGCGGTCCTGTTTCTCAGACTAATGACTCATGCACAACCCTCTGCGGTCCTGTTTCTTAGACTAATGACTCATACACAAACCTCTGCGGTCCTGTTTCTCTGACTAATGACTCATGCACAACCCTCCACGGTCCTGTTTCTCTGACTAATGACTCATGCACAACCCTCTGCGGTCCTGTTTCTCTGACTAATGACTCATGCATAACGCTCCGTGGTCCTGTTTCTCAAACTAATGACTCATGCACAACCCTCTGCGGTCCTGTTTCTCTGACTAATAACTCATGCACAACCCTCTGCGGTCCTGTTTCTCTGACTAATGACTCATGCATAACGCTCCGTAGTCCTGTTTCTCAAACTAATGACTCATGCACAACCCTCTGCGGTCCTGTTTCTCAGACTGTCTTATGACTAATTTAATCATTTATCTCCATATATACCATTTCTTTTAACCTATATAAGTTTTTTTTTGTGGACCAATAGACACCTCCATGCCAGATAAGATAATGGGCTCACTACCTGCTATGGAAATCTATGACTCTATTTCACCATCACTCTTATGTCTTTCCAGGGTGACTCAGGTGGACCTCTTGTGTGCTCTTCAGGAGGAACCTGGGTTCTGGCAGGGATTGTGAGTTGGGGTTTCAGCTGTGCTGTCCCCTATCGCCCAGGAGTGTACACTCTGGTCACTGCATACTTACAATGGATTCAGCAATACATCCCGAATGTCCAGCTTACATTAGCCAACTACACTGTAACTTCCCCTCCCAGCACCAATGGGTATGAGACCGCCTCACCCAGCCTGACCCTCCTCCTCCTCCTCATTCCACTGCTCCTGCACAAACTCTTGTAGCACTAGTGTGAGGTTGACTTATTATGCTGCTAAAAACCAACAGGATGTTATTTGTATATTTATTTTTCAGTGTGATAACCCCATCATGGTGATGGAGGAGAAAGAACTTTATGGGGCATGGTGCTAACACATTGCCCTGCAATTAAACTGAATGTTACCAGATGAGATGAATGAAATGACTAATACTGAATCCAAGCAATGGAGAGACTTGTAAAACAGGGAATTTATGTCATGTTTATTATTTAATTAAAATTTATACTAGCAACAATAATGTGTGCATAATTATTGCAATTTATTCAATCACATCACACTAACCAGAAGACATAAACAGCACCTGTATGCCAGCAAATCCTATATACCCTGCTGTATACACACACAGTGACAACTAGGTATATACCCTGCTGTATACACACACAGTGACCACTAGGTATATACCCTGCTGTATATACACACACACAGTGACCACTAGGTATATACCCTGCTGTATACACACACACACACACACACACACACAGTGACCACTAGGTATATACCCTGCCGTACACACACACACACTGTGACAACTAGGTATATACCCTTCTGTATACACACACACTGTGACAACTAGGTATATACCCTGCTGTATACACACACAGTGACAACTAGGTATATACCCTGCTGTATACACACACACAGTGACAACTAGGTATATACCCTGCTGTATACACACACACAGTGACAACTAGGTATATACCCTGCTGTATACACACACAGTGACAACTAGGTATATACCCTGCTGTATACACACACAGTGACAACTAGGTATATACCCTGCTGTATACACACACAGTGACAACTAGGTATATACCCTGCTGTATACACACACAGTGACCACTAGGTATATACCCTGCTGTATACACACACAGTGACAACTAGGTATATACCCTGCTGTATACACACACAGTGACCACTAGGTATATACCCTGCTGTATACACACTCACAGTGACCACTAGGTATATACCCTGCTGTATACACACACACACAGTGACCACTAGGCATATACCCTGCTGTATACACACTCACAGTGACCACTAGGTATATACCCTGCTGTATACACACACACACAGTGACCACTAGGTATATACCCTGCTGTATACACACACAGTGACCACTAGGTATATACACTGCTGTATACACACACAGTGACCACTAGGTATATACCCTGCTGTATACACACACAGTGACCACTAGGTATATACCCTGCTGTATACACACACACACACACAGTGACCACTAGGTATATACCCTGCTGTATACACACACACACAGTGACCACTAGGTATATACCCTGCTGTATACACACACACAGTGACCACTAGGTATATACCCTGCTGTATATACACACACACACAGTGACCACTAGGTATATACCCTGCTGTATACACAAACACACAGTGACAACTAGGTATATACCCTGCTGTATACACACACACACAGTGACCACTAGGTATATACCCTGCTGTACACACACACAGTGACAACTAGGTATATACCCTGCTGTATACACACACACAGAGACCACTAGGTACATACCCTGCTGTATACCAATACAAAGGGACTGCTAGGTATATACCCTGCTGTATACACAAATACTGACCACTAGGTATATACTCTGTCCTATACACACACATACACAGTGACCACTAGGTATATACCCTGATGTATACACACACACACACACAGTGACCACTAGGTATATACCCTGATGTATACACACACACAGTGACTAATAGGTATATACCCTGCTGTATACACACACAGTGACCACTAGATATATACCCTGCTGTATACACACACAGTGACCACTAGGTATATACCCTGCTGTATACACACAGTGACCACTAGGTATATACCCTGCTGTATACACACAGTGACCACTAGGTATATACCATGCTGTATACACACAGTGACCACTAGGTATATACCATGCTGTATACACACAGTGACCACTAGGTTTATACCCTGCTAACACACACACACACACACACACACACACACATTCCCACAAGATTTTGATAGGCCCTCGGATGCTTGTCCCTGATTTGCTCTCTGATCTGAAGATCTCACAGGCTATTTGGTTTGGAATATGTTTTAAACAGTCAACTCGTTTGGCTGTCATACCAGTTTTAATCCATGAGGGGGCAGCAGATAACCAGAAATGCAGTCTCACTATCAATACTGCTGCAGCTTAATATCTCACCTTAAAATGTTTATTTAATATACTATAATTTCTTATACATTTAGATACCAGGTCTATGCATAACCTACAATATATCTATCTGATGTATACTTCCATACAATTCTATTATATTTTAAGAGATGTATTTAAAGTTATGTTTCCCAGTAATATAAATATTTAGTGCATAGCCATATGATATGACTTAGGTCACACCACGCATGGAATCCTGTATCAGCATCTATTAGCCCCACCTGGAGCCCAATCTGTCCCTTAGATGTCTGGAAGATAGAACAACAACAATATGTTATATGTTTTAAAATGGGATTATTACAATTGTTATTTGAGTATTTTAAATAGATTTAAAAATTATAGACAAATCATTTATATGACATTTTAAGTATACACTCTGCTATTTTACCAAGTCTGGTAAATAGGAGATTCTGTGTATCCAAATCAGCAGGGGATAATCAACTCCTGCATGCAAATGGGCTCCCCCTGATGGAAAACTTGTTTCTCTTGCATATTGTTAGGCCTCAAAGAGTTCAGTCCCAGACCTAGCGACTGTTGCCTACAGATAGGAAAACTCCCCCTTCTTGCTTTGTATAAATCTGCTTTCACTAATTGAAACAAATGTTTCCTTTTGTTCTCTCTTAGATGTATTGAGCAGCTATGATAATATGTTGGTGATCTGATAGGGAATCTTTGAAAACAATTCCTTTGTTCTCAAATGTTTTGTAATTAGAAAAAGGCATCTTTATGTCTGTTACGGTTGCCTCCAGGCTGGCTGGAAGTTGGACCGTAGAAAAGGATGCTCCTAGCGCTCACCAAAGGAGCAGCAGCACCGTGGACACTATAACTACTACGTAGCCACCATCAGTAATGCAGACTATATGAACCACCGCTGCTGGGCTGGTATCTCGCCGTCTGCTCTGCGCCCTGGACCTACGACCAGGCTCCAGTAGGCGAACCTCTTCCTTCTGTAGCAATCCCTGTAGCTAAGGGAGTATGAAAAACATAGCAATCCCTGTAGTGATTATAAGCTGTCCCCTACAAACATGAGTCAAAGCTGCAAGTTAGAGGGTCAAAAATAGGTCTGATGTGCTGGAACACACAGCCTCCTTTTTATTGAGGTTACATGCAAACAGGACACTCTCAGGGGGAGGCATAAAATCCCCCATCACACATTTGATATTAGATAGAGAGACACTCCCTTTGACAGGCCACAACATTTACTTCAGCAGATAACATTACACACAATAAAACAATGCAGTCCACCTTATCAATACTAGTCTGATTAGACAATGGGAAAGTTGATCACTAAACCTAATTAGAGCTAATCCCAGCAGACTTGTATGTAGAATAGGTTTCTTGAAGCTGAACAAAATTTAACTCTTAATGGCACACAATGAAACTGAACCAAGTGGGAGAAAGCCAGGGACAAGTCATTTCACAGGTCTGGGGACATAGTCTTAAAGGGGCATTGTTTATCAAAGTCACAATATGTCCCCAGATGGTTCTTAAAGGGCCACACACACCCAACAAAAGTCAATATGTCCTCAGGGGCACAATCTTCCAGGGGCCATAGTCATGTGGAAGGAGGCTGGCAAATAGGCTTCTCCAAAATCCAGGGAAGCAGGGCAATTTTTCATTTAAAGGGCCAGTTACAAACAGCAGTTTGTAACATATCTCCCCTTTTGGAGGGAGACTAACCAGGCACCTGACCTTCTGCCGGTCAGTGCCCAAGTTAGTCTCGCAACCCACCCACAAATAATCGCTAGCAGCAAAGTAGCCCCCCCACAATACGTAGTACTGGCCTGTAAGTTCCAGGTTGCAGGATGAAAGTGCAGCATCCTCGGCCTTCCTGGCGCAGCTGGGCAAATAGCTGATGGTACTTGGGGGGCAGAGGCCAGCGGCACTCTGCCCTGGTGCCAGCGCTTCTGCTGGGGTGAGGGGTTTGCAGGTCAGTTCTGTAACAAAGACAAGGTCTGTAGGGCAGAGGCCAGCAGCGCTCTGTCCTGATGCCAGCTCTTCTGCTGGGGGAATTGGGGCATAGTCCTGCCCGGTGGCAAAGGGAACGTGGGGGTCAGTGGGGGCCAACATCTCCACTGTTAACCCTGGGCCCAAGTTAGGAGTTAGCTGGGGAGGGGGAGATTGGCTTACCTCCTCCTCCTGATACTCCGGCGGCCGTTGGGAAGGGAGGTCGATGCTCTCCGCTTCCTGTGGAACATGCTGCGGCTGGGGAGAGAGACCGGTTGTCTCCTCTCCCTGGAAGGCACACTCCGGCTGGGGAGGGAGGTCGATGCTCTCCCCTCCCTGTAGCTGGGTCTGTCGCTGGGGATCTGGGCCGCCTGCCCAGCATCCCTGTAGGGCCGGTAGAGAGACTGCGGTCCCATCTCCACCTGCCTGCTGGGGGTCCTCCCAGGACCAGTCTATGAGGCCTGCTGCCTCTGGTATCTCTGGTTGGGGTTGGGGAAGGAGACCGGTTGTCTCTTCCCTCTGCACAGTATACTGCCGCTGGGGAGGGAGGTCGCTGCTCCCCTCTCCCTGTGGAACATGCTGCGGCTGGGGAGAGAGACCAGGTGTCCATACCCTCAAACTCCACAGTTGGCGCTCAAAGGCTCGTGCCGCTTTGTTCTCTGTATTCAATTCCCGGATGATGCGACTGACTACCTCCTGCGCAGGGTCTGGACCATATCGGACTAGCCGCCTCTTTACCTCTGGAACGAAATCCGCGCCCTCATAGCGACGGATCAGGTTGAGGTGCTCTTCACAGGGTTCTGACCAGTATCTTGTCAGCTCCATGCTGCTGTAGGTAGGGACGCTGCGCAGTGGCTAGCGTTGCCCTCAATAACTTTCCTACGATACCAGTGCTGTTGTGGTGCTGCTCCTTGCGCTAGGACGCCAATCCCACCGCTGCCGCCAAATGTTACGGTTGCCTCCAGGCTGGCTTGAAGTTGGACCGTAGAAAAGGATGCTCCTAGCGCTACCCAAAGGAGCAGCAGCACCGTAGACACTATAACTACTGCGTAGCCACCATAAGTAACGCAGTCTCTATGAACCACCGCTGCTGGGCTGGTATCTCGCCGTCTGCTATGCGCCCTGGACCTACGACCAGGCTCCAGTAGGCGAACCTCTTCCTTCTGTAGCAATCCCTGTAGCTAAGGGAGTATGAAAAACATAGCAATCCCTGTAGTGATTATAAGCTGTCCCCTACAAACATGAGTCAAAGCTGCAAGTTAGAGGGTCAAAAATAGGTCTGATGTGCTGGAACACACAGCCTCCTTTTTATTGAGGTTACATGCAAACAGGACACTCTCAGGGGGAGGCATAAAATCCCCCATCACACATTTGATATTAGATAGAGAGACACTCCCTTTGACAGGCCACAACATTTACTTCAGCAGATAACATTACACACAATAAAACAATGCAGTCCACCTTATCAATACTAGTCTGATTAGACAATGGGAAAGTTGATCACTAAACCTAATTAGAGCTAATCCCAGCAGACTTGTATGTAGAATAGGTTTCTTGAAGCTGAACAAAATTTAACTCTTAATGGCACACAATGAAACTGAACCAAGTGGGAGAAAGCCAGGGACAAGTCATTTCACAGGTCTGGGGACATAGTCTTAAAGGGGCATTGTTTATCAAAGTCACAATATGTCCCCAGATGGTTCTTAAAGGGCCACACACACCCAACAAAAGTCAATATGTCCTCAGGGGCACAATCTTCCAGGGGCCATAGTCATGTGGAAGGAGGCTGGCAAATAGGCTTCTCCAAAATCCAGGGAAGCAGGGCAATTTTTCATTTAAAGGGCCAGTTACAAACAGCAGTTTGTAACAATGTCTGACCTCAGAACTGCAATACATAGAATGTATTCAGCGATAAAATGAGCATGCTCAAATTTAATAATTTGATAGGTTGCATACTTATTTTATCTTAATATAAATATATGTGTATTGTCTACTGGCATTCACAGATACCGTGACAAGGTATATACCGTACCATATACACACAGTGGCCAATAAGTATATACCCTGCTGTATACACAATATCAAACAAACAAAACTGTCCACAGCACCAATGTATGTCTTGTATGCTTTTAAACATTCAATAAAGAAGATTCCTTTTATTACATTGGTGCTGTGGACAGTTTTGTTTGTTTGATATTGTGGAGCTGGAGGTCGCCAGCTTGACCAATCTGCACCAAAGCCTAGGAAAGCATTGCCCTGTGCCGGTCTCATCTTACAGTGCTGCTGTATACACACACACAGTGACCACTAGGTATATACCCTACTGTATACCCACAAACACACACACAGTGACCACTAGGTATACAACATGCCGTATACACACACACACAGTGACCACTAGATATATACCCTGCTGTATACACACACAGTTAAAACTAGGTATATACCCTGCTGAATATACACACACACACACAGTGACCACTTGGTATATACCCTGCTGTATACACACACACAGTGACCACTAGTTATATAGCCTGTTGTATACCCACACACACAGTGACCACTAGGTATATACCCTGACGTTTACCCACACACAGTGACCACTAGGTATATAATTTGCATACAAAGAGAGAAGCGCTCTACCAGGAACGAACAACAGCTCAGTGGCTTGTTCTATGGCGATTTACCACCTGGAAGCAGCCTCTTTTAGACCAGTGTGCTTTTCACAGAAGAAAACTTTCCTGAAGTATATCAGTCTTATCCCGCCAAGTAAGGTCAGTCCAGCCCCGAAATACCAGGCAATTATCCTCTGAACAAGGAACATGACAACCCCAGACGATCGTTTCGGCCTCCTATGGGCCTCGTCAGTGAGGTGCAGCCACATTCCTCTAAGCACACTGGGCAAGGAGTCCACGTCTGGTTTCCCCCATCACCCATAGGGAGACTTCCCCAGGGTCATAATAATTTGCATACAAAGAGAGAAGCGCTCTACCAGGAACGAACAACAGCTCAGTGGCTGCTTCCGGGTGGTAAATCGCCATAGAACAAGCCACTGAGCTGTTGTTCGTTCCTGGTAGAGCGCTTCTCTCTTTGTATGCAAACCACTAGGTATATACCCTGCCGTATACGCACATACAGTGACCACTAGGTATTTACCCTGCAGTATACCTAGGGTTACCACCTCAGCCATGTTTTCCTGGACACTTATGAGTTATACATGCTGCAGGGTGTGCAGGGAGCAACATGTATTCTGTTTCTGGACAGCACTATTCCTATTCCTCCTTGTACACCCTGCAGCATGTGTAACTTATAAGTGTTCTGTATTTTAAGGGACAGGTGGCAACTCTAAGTATACCTACAAACACAGTGACCACTAGGTATATACCCTGCCGTATACACACACACACACAGTGACCACTAGGTTTATACCCTGCCGTATACACACACACACAGTGACCACTAGGTATATACCCCGCCGTATACACACACACAGTGACTACTAGGTATATACCCTGCTGTATACACACAGTGACCACTAGGTATATACCCCTCTGTATACACACACACAGTGACCATTAGGTATATACCCTGCTGTATACACACACACACACACACACACACACAGTGACCACTAGGTATATACCCTGCCGTATACACACACACAGTGACCACTAGGTATATACCCTGCCGTATACACACACACAGTGACCACTAGGTATATACCCTGCTGTATACACACAGTTACCACTAGGTATATATCCTGCTGTACACACACAAAGTCACAACTAGATATATACCCCTCTGTATACACACACACAGTGACCATTAGGTATATACCCTGCTGTATACACACACACACACAGTGACCACTAGGTATATACCCCTCTGTCTACACACACACACAGAAACACAGTGACCACTAGGTATATACCCTGCTGTATACACACACACAGTGACCATTAGGTATATACCCTGCTGTATATATACACACACACACACAGTGACCACTAGGTATTTACTCCTCTGTATACACACATACACACACACACACACACACACATAGTGACCACTAGGTATATACCCTGCTGTATACACACACAGTGATCACTAGGTATATACCCCTCTGTATACACACACACAGTGACCATTAGGTATATACCCTGCTGTATACACACACACACACACAGTGACCACTAGGTATATACTCCTCTGTATACACACACACAGTGACCATTAGGTATATACCCTGCTGTATATACACACACACACACACACACACACACAGTGAACACTAGGTATATACTCTGGCGTATACACACACACACACAATACACACATAGTGACCACTAGGTATTTACCCTGCAGTATACCCACACACACAGGGACTACTAGGTATATACCCTACCGTATACACACACACACACACACACACACTAGGTATATACCCTGCTGTATGCACACAAAGTGACCACTAGGTATATACCCTGCCATATACACACACACTGACACGCACACACAGATAGATATATACCCTGCTGTATACACACACACACAGTGGCCAATAGGTATGTGCCCTGCTGTATACCCACACACACACAGTGACCACTAGGTATATACCCTGCCGTATACACACACAGTGACCACTAGGTATATACCCTGCGGTATACACACACACACACACACAGTGACCACTAGTTATATACCCTGCTGTATACATACACAGTGACCACTAGGTATATATCCTGCTGTATACACACAGTGACCACTAGGTATATACCCTGCTGTATACACACAGTGACCACTATGTATATACCCTGCCATATAAACACATACAGTGACCACTAGATATATACCCTGCTGTATACACACACACACACAGTGGCCAATAGGTATGTGCCCTGCTGTATACCCACACACACACAGTGACCACTAGGTATATACCCTGCCGTATACACACACAGTGACCACTAGGTATATACCCTGCGGTATACACACACACACAGTGACCACTAGTTATATACCCTGCGTTATACACACACAGTGACCACTAGTTATATACCCTGCTGTATACATACACAGTGACTACTAGGTATATATCCTGCTGTATACACACAGTGACCACTAGGTATATACCCTGCTGTATACACACAGTGACCACTATGTATATACCCTGCCATATAAATACATACAGTGACCACTAGATATATACCCTGCCATATACACACACAAACACAGTGACCACTAGGTATTTACCCTGCAGTATACCCACACACACAGTGACCACTAGGTATATACCCTGCTGTATACACACAAAGAGACCACTAGGTATATACCCTGTAGTACACACACACACACACACACAGACACAGTAACCACTAGATATATAGATATATACCCTGCTGTATACACACACAGTGACCACTAGGTATATACCCTTATGTATACCCACACAGTGACCACTAGGTATATACCCTGCTGAATACACACACACACACACAGTGACCAATAGGTATATACCCTGCCATATACAAACACACAGTGACCACTAGGTATATATCCTGCTGTATACACACACAGTGACCACTAGGTATATACCCTGCCATATACACACATACAGTGACCACTAGATATATACCCTGCCATATACAGACACAAACACAGTGACCACTAGGTATTTACCCTGCAGTATACCCACACACACAGTGACCACTAGGTATATACCCTACCATATACACACACAGTGACCACTAGGTATATACCCTGCTGTATACACACACACAGTGACCAATAGGTATGTATCTGCTTTATACACACACAGTGACCACTAGGTATATACCCTTATGTATACCCACATAGTGACCACTAGGTATATACCCTGCTGTATACAAACACACAGTGACCACTTGGTATATATCCTGCTGTATACACAGACACAGTGACCACTAGGTATATACCCTGCTGAATACACACACACAGTGACCAATAGGTATATACCCTGCTGTATACAAACACACAGTGACCACTAGGTATATATCCAGCTGTATACACACACACAGTGACCACTAGGTATATACCCTGCTGAATACACACACACACAGTGACCAATAGGTTTTGTCAGGGTTTTTTCCCTGTTATGTTTGCCATTTGCTGCTGGCAGCCATTTTACTCACCTCTCTTGCTGACTATGGTGCATTGTGGGGGATGCTGCTCATTTCCTGCACTTCCTTTTATGGCCAGACTGGTGTGCATCATCTGTGTGAGACAGGATGCAGTCTCAGAATTGTGATGTCATCACTTATTATTTAAAGGGCCTCTGTTCAGTATGCTTTGCCTTCGCGTTGTCTCAGACCTGTTTGTGAGAGTTCCTGTGTATTAGCTGGCTGTCTGACGTCCTTCCTGGTTCCTGATCCCTGGCTTGTTCCTGACTCTGCTGTTCTCCTTGTTCCTGATTCCGGCTCGTCTGACTATTCGCTTTGGCTCCTGATTCGGCTCGTCTGACTACCAGCTCTGGTTTTGACTCCTGGACTTTTTATTATTTTTTTGTTATTAATAAAGGTGTGATTATTTTTGCACTTCTCGTCTCAGTCTGATTCCTGGCACCTTTGACATTACGCAAATGCCATGAATTCTGATGGTGCTAATAATCCACCTTTACCTGCCATCATTTCCAGGATGGATGAAAAGGATCACCGCTTGGATCAATTTGCACTAGCCCTGCAAAACCTGCTGACTCGCACTGCACATTTGGACCAAAGTGTCCCACAAGTTATGGCTGCTCCTGTTTCTGCTGCTGCACCTAGTCCTACCAGGAGCATGTTCGGTTCTGCACCTCTACCTCAGCGATATGAAGGTGAACCTAATCAGTGCAGAGGGTTTTTGAACTAGGTGGGCATTTACTTTGTGATGTTACCTCAGGCGTTTCCCTCTGACAGAGCTAAGGTGGGATTTCTCATCTTATTACTCTCTGACACAGCTCTTGCCTGGGCTAATCCCTTGTGGGAGACTAATAAACCTGTGATTTCAAATTACCCTGAATTTGATGTTCCGGCTCACTTCTCCTCTGCTGCTAAACGACTCTTGTCCATTCAGCAAGGTACAAGATCTGTTGCTCAGTATGCTATTGAGTTCCGTACGCTTGCCGCAGAGGTTGGTTGGAACAATTAAGCCCTTGTTGCCGCCTTTTTTCATGGGCTCTCTGATGCAATTAAAGACAAAGTTGCTGCCAGAGATTTACCAGAGGATGTCGAGGCATTGGTGTCTTTTTTGATCCTAATTGACATCAGACTCAGAGAGAGGCCCTCTTTCAAGGAGCGCTTGCGGAAGCCTAATGTTCCGTTGTCACCTACGTGTTTGTTCCCACCCATGCCTCCCTCTGCTCCCATGCCTCCTGGTCCCAAGTCACCAGGTACTGCTGAGCCAATGCAGTTGGGATTCACGCGTCTCTCCACAGCGGAGAGGGCTTTTAGGAGGAGGGAGGGGCTCTGCCTCTATTGTGGGTTACAGGGCCACCTTTTGAAGTCTTGTCCTACACGGCCAGGAAACACTCACACCTAAGGTCCTGTCAGGGGCAGACCTTGAGTGGTTTATCCTCGCCCCCGGAACCGCTTAAGGAGAAACCTTTGGTCACGGTTGTCCTTTCCTGGATGGACTCCTCCATAGTCACCCAGGCTCTTGTTGACTCCAGTGCTGCGGGCTATTTCATTGACAGTGCTTTTGTATCAAAGCACTCCATTCCTGTTTTGCCTCGGTCCGTTCCGCTTGCTATTGAGACCATTGATGGCAGGCCCCTTCAACCCGCACTCGTTACTCACGAAACTGCTCCATTGTCCATGGCTGTTGGGGCTCTCAATTTTGAAACCCTCCAGTTCCAGGTGATAAACTCTCCGCATTTTCCGGTTGTTCTGGGTTATCCCTGGCTCCAAAAGCACAATCCCAGCCTCGACTGGCGCAGGTTCGAAATGTTGTGGTCCCCGCAATGTATTTCCACTTGTCTTCGGAAACCAGTTAAAGTCTTGTGCACTTCTTCGGTATCTCAATTGCCAGAGGAGTACCGAGAGTTTCTAGACGTTTTGACAAGGTGCGTGCCAGTACGTTCCCTCCTTACCAGTCTTACGATTGTGATATAGACCTGCAACCCGGAGCCATTCCTCCGCAGGGGCCGGGTTTACCCTCTGTCTGCTGCAGAGAATTGTGCTATGGAGGAGTATGTTGCCGATGCTCTATTACGGGGGATCATCCGCAAATCCTGCTCTCCTGCAGGGGCTGGCTTCTTCTTTGTGAAGAAAAAGGGTGGCGAGTTAAGACCATGCAGCGATTATAGGGGTCTTAATCGTCTTACCATTAAGAATGCTTACACTATTCCGCTCATTACGGAACTCTTTGACCGCCTCAAGGGAGCTACGGTCTTTACTAAACTTGATTTGAGAGGAGCATACAATCTTGTTAGGATCAAGGAGGGCACGAATGGAAAACAGCATTTAACACCAGGAGCGGGCATTATGAGTATGTTGTAATGCCCTTTGGCCTATGTAATGCTCCTGCTGTTTTCCAGGAATTTATTAATGATGTCCTAAGAGATATGTTGCAACAGTGTGTTGTGGAGTACTTGGACGACATCCTCATACACTCACCCTCACTTGAGGCTCATCATTCTGATGTTACACTGGTTCTTCAGAGACTACGTGAGAATGGCCTGTTTTGTAAACTCGAGAAATGTGAGTTCCATCAGACTGTAGTAACCTTCCTAGGTTATGTTATCTCTGTTTCAGGGTTCTCCATGGATCCTGACAAGTTATCTGCAGTTCTGCAGTGGCCTCGCCCAGTTGGTCTTCGGTCTATTCAACATTTTTTGGGGTTCGCCAATTACTATAGAAAGTTTATTAAAAACTTTTCTTCCTTGGTCAAACCTATCACAGACATGACCCGTAAAGAGAATGATCCACTCCATTGGTCACTCACTGCCATTAAGGCCTTTGATAGTCTTAAGACTGCCTTTGCTGCCGCTCCAATTCTGGTACATCCTAACCCTGTCCTGCCTTTCGTTCTTGAGGTCGATGCGTCTGAGACTGGAGTAGGTGCCCTCTTGTCTCAACGTCCTACGCCTGATGGTTCCTTGCATCCGTGTAGTTTCTTCTCTAAGAAATTGTCTCCAGCGGAGTGCAATTATGAAATTGGCGACAGGGAATTACTGGCCATAATTTTGGCACTCAAGGAATGGAGGCACCTTTTCAAGGGTACTAGCGTGCCAGTGCTCATTCTTACTGACCACAAGAATTTAACTTATCTATCTGAAGCAAAACGTTTGTCGCCATGACAGGCCAGATGGGCGCTATTTTTGTCTCGGTTTAATTATGTGGTCTCCTACCTGCCTGGTAGTAAGAATGTTAGGGCTGATGCTCTCTTTCGACAATTTTTGCCTCTGTCCAAGGAGGAGTCTGTACCTACTTCTGTTATACCTCCTGACCATATTTTAGCTACCATACGTACTAATTTGACTTCTCCCTTGGGGGAGGAGATCATGGCTGCACAAACCACTGCACCTCCTGAGAAACCTAGTGGTAAGTGTTTTGTTCCTGAGAATCTTCAAACTAAACTTTTGCACATTTACCACTATCCTAAAGCCGCAGGTCACCCAGGCAAGAATCAAATGATTTGCTCTGTCACTCGACAATTCTGGTGGCCAGGTCTTCATTCTGATGTTGCTGCGTACGTTGCCTCCTGCTCAGTTTGTAAACAGAATAAGACTCCTCAACGTCTTCCTATGGGTCTTCTTCAACCTATTGCTAATGGTGAGCAACCTTGGACACATCTTTCCATAGACTTCATTGTCGAGCTCCCTGTTTCCAATGGCAATACTGTTATTCTTATGGTGGTTGACCGTTTTTCTAAAATGTCACATTGCATTCCCTTGATGAAGTTGCCTACCGCTCAGGAGCTTGCTTCAATTTTTGCCCGGGAGGTCTTCCATTTACATGGGTTACCCAAGGAGATAGTGTCGGACCGGGTAGCCAGTTTGTCTCCAGATTTTGACGTTCCTTTTGTGCTCAAATGGGCATCCAGCTTTCCTTCTCCTCCACAAATCACCCTCAATCCAATGGGGCCGTGGAATCAAGCTCTGGAACAGTTCCTCTGTTGCTATGTCTCAGATCACCACAATCTGGTGGTGCTATTAATGCTTCCTCCAAGTTATCCCCGTTCATGGCGAATTATGGGTTTCAACCATCCTTGTTGCCTGATTCATTCATGTCTCAGGGTATTCCGGCTTTGGAGGAGCATCTCCGGCAACTCCGTTCCACATGGGTACAGATTCAGGATTGCCTTCATCGTTCTATGCAGCGCCAAATGTTCCAGGCTGATCGTAGGCGTCTGCCCGCGCCTTCCTACCAGGTTGGTGAGAGAGTTTGGCTGTCCTCCCGCAACGTGAACCTTCGTGTACCTTCCAATAAACTGGCTCCCCGTTATGTAGGTCCTTTTCGAATACTCCGACGGGTCAATCCTGTGGCCTACGCTCTTGACCTTCCTCCTGCATTGCGCATCTCCAATGTTTTTCATGTCTCCCTCTTGAAACCATTGGTTTGTAATCGGTTCACCACTGTGTTGCCTCGTCCCCGTCCTATCTTTGTTGACAAAGGAGTATGAGGTCAGCAGCATTATTGACTCTCGTATGTCCAGGGGCCGTGTACAGTATTTGGTTCACTGGAGGGGCTACGGTCCGGAGGATCGCTCTTCGGTTCCCTCCTCTGATGTTCATGCTCCCGCCCTCCTCCGTGCCTTCCATGCCCATTACCCCAATAAACCTTTTGTCCTCCCGCGGGGGAGGGGTCGTTGAGGGGAGGTTACTGTCAGGGTTTTTTCCCTGTGTTGTTTGCCATGTGCTTCTGGCAGCCATTTTACTCACCTCTCTTGCTGACTATGGTGCATTGTGGGGGATGCTGCTCATTTCCTGCACTTCCTTTTATGGCCAGACTGGTGTGCATCATCTGTGTGAGACAAGATGCAGTCTCAGAATTGTGATGTCATCACTTATTATTTAAAGGGCCTCTGTTCAGTATGCTTTGCCTTCGCGTTGTCTCAGACCTGTTTGTGAGAGTTCCTGTGTATTACCTGGCTGTCTGAAGTCCTTCCTGGTTCCTGATCCCTGGCTTGTTCCTGACTCTGCTGTTCTCCTTGTTCCTGATTCCGGCTTATCTGACTATTCGCTTTGGCTCCTGACTAGGCTCGTCTGACTACCAGCTCTGGTTTTGACTCCTGGCTTGTTATTTGACTTGTGGACTTTTTATTATTTTTTTGTTATTAATAAAGGAGTGATTATTTTTGCACTTCTCATCTCAGTCTGATTCCTGGCACCCTGACAGGTATATACCCTGCCGTATACATAAACACACACACAGTGACCACTAGGTATATACCCTGCTGTATACACACACACACACACACCACTAGGTTTATACCCTGCTGTATACAAACACAGTGACCACGAGGTATATACCATGCCGTATACACACACACAGTGACCACTAGGTATATACCCTGCTGTATTCACACACAGTGACCACTAGGTATATACCCCTCTGTATACAAACACACAGTGACCACTAGGTATATACCCCTCTGTCCACACACACACTGTATACAAACACAGTGACCACTAGGTATATACCCTGTTGTATATACACACACAGTGACCACTAGGTATATAGCCCTCTGAATACACACATCACACAAAGTGACCACTAGGTATATATACTGCTGTATACACATATACAGTGACCACTAGGTATATACCCTGATGTATTCACACACACAGTGACAACTAGGTATATACCCTGCTATATATACACACAGTGACCACTAGTTATATATTCTGCTGTATACTTACATACACAGTGATTACTAGGTATTTACCCTGCTGAATACACACACATAGTGACCAATAAGTATGTACTCTGCTGTATACACACACACAGTGACCACTAGGTATATACCCTGCTGTATACACACACACAGTGAACACTAGGTATATACCCTGCAGTATACACACACAGTGACCACTGGGTATATACCCTGCTGTATACCCACACACACAGTGACCACTAGATATATACCCTGCTGTATACAAACACAGTGACCACTAGGTATATACCCTGCTGAATATACAAACAGTGACCACTAGGTATATACCCTGCTGTATCCACACACACTGACCACTAGGTATATAGCCTGTTGAATTTACACACACACACAGTGACCAATAGGTATATACCCTATTGTATACCAACACACACAGTGACCACTAGGTATATACCCTGCAGTTTACCCACACGCACAGTCACCACTAGGTATATACCCTGCTGTATACACACATACAGTGACCACTAGATATATACCCTGCCATATACACACACACAGTGACCACTAGGTATATACCCTGCTGTATATACACACACACACACACACACACTGATCACTAAGTATATACCCTGCTGTATACCCACACACACAGTGAACACTAGGCATATACCATGCAGTATACACACACACAGTGATCACTAGGTATACAACATGCTGTATACACACACAGTGCCAACTAGGTTTATACGCTGCCATATACACACACAGTGACAACTAGGTATATACCCTGCTGTACACACACAGTGACCACTAGGTATTTAATACGGGAAAATGCAAGGTTCTACATTTTGCAAGTAAAAATAAACAGGCAACGTATTATGTAAATGAGACAAGACTTAGCCAAACACAGGAGGAAAGGGATTTGGGGGTAGTAATAGATAACAAGCTAAAGATGGGTGCACAATTCAGGGCAGCAGCTTCAAAGGCTAATAAGATACTAGCATGTATTAAAAGAGGCATTGACTCAAGGGAGGAAAGCATAATTCTGTCACTATATAAAGCCCTGGTAAGACCTCACCTTGAGTATGGAGTGCAGTTCTGGGGACCAATCGCAAAAAAAAAGATATTGCAGAACTAGAAAGCTCTGTTTATTCCAAGAAAATTGTTTGTGACCAGAGGTCACAATTTAAGGTTGGAGGAAAGGAGATTTAATCTCCTGCAATGGAAACGTTTTTTCACTGTAAGAGCAATAAAATTGTGGAACTCATTACCAAAGGAGGTAGTGAATGTCAATACCCTAGATACATTTAAAAAAAAATATTTGGATACATTTCTGTCTATAAACAAAATTCATGGATATGATTGCTAGTATTAAATGGGTCACCTTTTAGTGGGATTATTTATGCTTAACTGGAGCTTTTTGTATATATTTTAGATTTGTATAGGTTGAACTCGATGGACTTGGGTCTTTTTTCAACCTCATCTACTATGTTACTATGTTACTAGGTATATACCCTGCTGTATACACACACAGTGACCACTAGGAATATAACCCTCTGTCTACACACACACACACACAGTGACCACTAGGTATATACCCTGTTGTATGTACACACACAGTGACCACTAGGTATATACCCTGCTGTATACACACACAGTGACCACTAGGTATATACCCCTCTGAATACACACACACAGTGACCACTAGTTATATACCCCTCTGAATACACATATACCCTGCAATACACACACACACACACACACAGTGACAACTAGGTTTATATACGCTGCCATATACACACACAGTGACCACTTGGTATATATACACCTCTGTATACACACACACAGTGACCACTAGGTATATACTCTGTGATATACACACACACACAAAGTGACCACTAGGTTTATACCCTGCTGTATACACACACACAGTGACTCTGAATACACACATCATACACAGTGACCACTAGGTATATACTCACACACACACAGTGACCACTAGGCATATATACCTCTGTATACACACACAGTGACCACTAGGTATATACCCTGCTGTATACACCAACAGTGACCACTAGGTAGATACCCTGCTGTATAAACACACAGTGAACACTAGGTATATACCCCTCTGAATACACACACAGTGAACACTAGGTATATACCCCTCTGAATACACACATCACACACAGTGACCACTAGGTATATACTCACACACACAGTGACCACTAGGCATATATACCTCTGTATACACACACAGTGACCACTAGGTATATACACTCTGCGATATACACACACAGTGACCACTAGGTTTATAGCCTGCCATATACACAAACACACAGTGAACAATAGGTATATACCCTGTTGTATACACCAACAGTGACCACTAGGCATATACCCTGCTGTATACATACATAGTGAACACTAGGTATATACCGCTCTGAATACACACATCACACACAGTGACTACTAGGTATATACTCACACACACAGTGACCACTAGGCATATATACCTCTGTATACACACACAGTGACCACTAGGTATATACTCTGCGATATACACACACAGTGACCACTAGGTTTATAGCCTGCCATATACACAAACACACAGTGAACAATAGGTATATACCCTGATGTATACACCAACAGTGACCACTAGGTATATACCCTGCTGTATACACACACAGTAAACACTAGGTATATACCGCTCTGAATACACACATCACACACAGTGACCACTAGGTATATACTCACACAGTGACCACTAGGCATATATACCTCTGTATACACACACAGTGACCACTAGGTATATACACTCTGCGATATACACACACAGTGACCACTAGGTTTATAGCCTGCCATATACACAAACACACAGTGAACAATAGGTATATACCCTGCTGTATACACACACAGTGAACACTAGGTATATACCCTGCCATATATACACACATACACACAGTGACCACTAGGTATATACTCACATACACAGTGACCACTAGGTTTATACCCTGCCATATACACAAACACACAGTGAACAATAGGTATATACCCTGCTGTATACACAAACAGTGATCACTAGGTATATACCCTGCCATATATACACACATACACAGTGACCACTAGGTTTATACCCTGCCATATATACACACATACACAGTCACCACTAGGTTTATACCCTGCCATATATACACACATACACAGTCACCACTAGGTTTATACCCTGCCATATATACACACATACACAGTGACCACTAGGTTTATACCCTGCCATAAACACACACACACATACAGTGACCACTAGGTATATACCCTGCTATATAAACAAACACTGACCACTAGGTAGATACCCTGCTGTATACACACACACACACATAGTGACAACTAGGTTTATATGCTGCCATATACACACACACAGTGACCACTAGGTATATACCCTGCTGTACACACACACAGTGACCACTAGGTATATACCCTGCTGTATACACACACAGTGAACACTAGGTATATACCGCTCTGAATACACACATCACACACAGTGACCAGTAGGTATATACTCACACACACAGTGACCACTAGGTTTATACCCTGCCATATACACAAACACACAGTGAACAATAGGTATATACCCTGCTGTATACACAAACAGTGATCACTAGGTATATACCCTGCCATATATACACACATACACAGTGACCACTAGGTTTATACCCTGCCATATATACACACATACACAGTGACCACTAGGTTTATACCCTGCCATATATACACACATACACAGTGACCACTAGGTTTATACCCTGCCATAAACACACACACATACAGTGACCACTAGGTATATACCCTGCTGTATAAACACACACTGACCACTAGGTAGATACCCTGCCATATATACACACATACACAGTGACCACTAGGTTTATACCCTGCCATATATACACACATACACAGTGACCACTAGGTTTATACCCTGCCATATATACACACATACACAGTGACCACTAGGTTTATACCCTGCCATATATACACACATACACAGTGACCACTAGGTTTATACCCTGCCATATATACACACATACACAGTGACCACTAGGTTTATACCCTGCCATATATACACACATACACAGTGACCACTAGGTTTATACCCTGCCATAAACACACACACATACAGTGACCACTAGGTATATACCCTGCTGTATAAACACACACTGACCACTAGGTAGATACCCTGCTGTATACACACACACACACATAGTGACAACTAGGTTTATATGCTGCCATATACACACACACAGTGACCACTAGGTATATACCCTGCTGTACACACACACAGTGACCACTAGGTATATACCCTGCTGTACACACACAGTGGCAACTAGTTTTATACCCTGCCATATACACACATAGTGACCACTAGGTATATACCCTGCTGTACACACACACAGTGACCACTAGGTATATACTCACACACACAGTGACCACTAGGTATATACCCTGCTGTACACACACAGTGGCAACTAGTTTTATACCCTGCCATATACACACACGGTGACCATTAGGTATAAACCCTGCTGTAAAGAAAACAGGTTCACCACATGCCCTATAATATATATATATATATTTAGGCCTGCACCACAATCTGTAGGGTCCTTACAACCTTACAAAATAATGAATATTAAGAAAGTGGGCGCCTAAAAGGCAAGTCTACAGGACTACTTCTAAATACTGTACATATAAATATATATCACAATATATAAAAAAAGGAAACATCCAAATAGGTAAAACAAATATATATATACATAATTTTGATTTGGTATATTTTTAAATAATGAAATAATGGGATAAATAATTCTAAAAGTGAACACACAATGTGTGGCATAAATCACAGTATAACATGAGCAGCATATACAAATGTTAGAATAAAAGCAACGTATCTAAAAAACATATAATATAAAACAGACCAGCTATTAAATCGCAGACAGAGCAAATAGCGGTAAAGTTGCAGGTGAAGTTCCAGGCAAAGGGAATAAAACCACTACGTGCCAATCCAGCGTATGTAGAAATCAACAATAGTGCCCACAGCACAATGAAGAGTTATAGTTGGTACCTTAAAGATAGCTCAGGAGCTTTGCGTATTTGTATCCAATACTGGTGGTTATACCACTAAAAACAGCTCTGGGATCCTGATGGTACGTGCACAGGAGAAAGCCACCGAGCTCCTCACCCCTGCACCTAATGGATTCCGCCCATATGGTGTCTCTCAATAGATAAAAAGAAGAAGAAAGAAGATCCAGCAACGCGTTTCGGCTCTCACAGAGCCTTTGTCAAGCCAATCCTATCCATTGGCATCCTGCTCCTTAAATACTCAAACGGAGCCATTAAAGTGACAGACACTAAATATCAGGAATGTAAATTCTAAAATATTCTAAAAAAAAACCTTTAAATTATTTTTCAAAATATTTTTTAAAGACTTAAATCCTTATTCAGACTCGTAGATTGCTCCTATAGACTAATTCTACGTCTGTTATTTTCTTTAATTTAGCTCAGAAAACATTCTAAATCCATTTCCAAGTTAAGGCCACTAGGGGTCAGAGTGACAAGATTAAAAATCCATTTTAATTCTAGTTGCAAAAGAAGTTTCTCACTATCGCCTCCCCAACCCTTATCTATAAGTTTGGCTATTCCAATGTAATTGAAATGTTTTAAATTGCCCCATTGCACATTTTAAAGTGTTTAGGAATGGGTAGGTCTTTAGTCCTATCTTTGTCTGAATTTTCAATAGATGATTTATGTTCACGTATTCCTCTACGGGGTTTGGTCGATTCACCTACATATTGACTCCCACATACCCTGCTGTACACACACACAGTGACCACTAGGTATATACCCTGCCGTATACACACAGTGACCACTAGGTATATACCCTGCCGTATACACACAGTGACCACTAGGTATATACCCTGCTGTATACACACACACAGTGACCACTAGGTATATACCCTGCCGTATACACACAGTGACCACTAGGTATATACCCTGCCGTATACACACAGTGACCACTAGGTATATACCCTGCCGTATACACACACACAGTGACCACTAGGTATATACCCTGCCGTATACACACACACAGTGACCACTAGGTATATACCCTGCTGTATACACACACACAGTGACCACTAGGTATATACCCTGCTGTATACACACACAGTGACCACTAGGTATATACCCTGCTGTATACACACACACACAGTGACCACTAGGTATATACCATGCTGTATACACACACACAGTGACCACTAGGTATATACCCTGCTGTATACACACACACACAGTGACCACTAGGTATATACCATGCTGTATACACACACACACACAGTGACCACTAGGTATATACCATGCTGTATACACACACACAGTGACCATTAGGTATATACCCTGCTGTATACACACACACACACAGTGACCACTAGGTATATACCATGCTGTATACACACACACACACAGTGACCACTAGGTATATACCATGCTGTATACACACACACAGTGACCACTAGGTATATACCCTGCCGTATACACACAGTGACCACTAGGTATATACCCTGCCGTATACACACAGTGACCACTAGGTATATACCCTGCCGTATACACACAGTGACCACTAGGTATATACCCTGCCGTATACACACAGTGACCACTAGGTATATACCCTGCCGTATACACACAGTGACCACTAGGTATATACCCTGCTGTATACACACACACACAGTGACCACTAGGTATATACCCTGCCGTATACACACAGTGACCACTAGGTATATACCCTGCCGTATACACACAGTGACCACTAGGTATATACCCTGCCGTATACACACAGTGACCACTAGGTATATACCCTGCCGTATACACACAGTGACCACTAGATATATACCCTGCCGTATACACACAGTGACCACTAGGTATATACCCTGCCGTATACACACAGTGACCACTAGGTATATACCCTGCTGTATACACACACACACACACAGTGACCACTAGGTATATACCCTGCCGTATACACACAGTGACCACTAGGTATATACCCTGCCGTATACACACAGTGACCACTAGGTATATACCCTGCCGTATACACACAGTGACCACTAGGTATATACCCTGCCGTATACACACAGTGACCACTAGGTATATACCCTGCCGTATACACACAGTGACCACTAGGTATATACCCTGCCGTATACACACAGTGACCACTAGGTATATACCCTGCCGTATACACACAGTGACCACTAGGTATATACCCTGCTGTATACACACAGTGACCACTAGGTATATACCCTGCTGTATACACACACACACACAGTGACCACTAGGTATATACCCTGCCATATACACACAGTGACCACTAGGTATATACCCTGCCGTATACACACAGTGACCACTAGGTATATACCCTGCCGTATACACACAGTGACCACTAGGTATATACCCTGCCGTATACACACAGTGACCACAAGGTATATACCATGCTGTATACACACACGCAGTGACCACTAGGTATATACCCTGCTGTATACACACACACAGTGACCACTAGGTATATACCCTGCCGAATACACACACACAGTGACCACTAGGTATATACCCTGCCGTATACACACACACACACAGTGACCACTAGGTATATACCCTGCTGTATACACACACACACACAGTGACCACTAGGTATATACCCTGTCGAATACACACACACAGTGACAACTAGGTATATACCATGCTGTATACACACACACAGTGACCACTAGGTATATACCCTGCCGAATACACACACACACACAGTGACCACTAGGTATATACCCTGTTGTATACACACACACAGTGACCACTAGGTATATACCCTGCCGTATACACACACACACACAGTGACCACTAGGTATATACCCTGCTGTATACACACACAGTGACCACTAGGTATATACCCTGCCGAATACACACACACAGTGACCACTAGGTATATACCCTGCCGAATACACACACACACAGTGACCACTAGGTATATACCCTGCCGTATACACACAGTGACCACTAGGTATATACCCTGCCGTATACATACAGTGACCACTAGGTATATACCCTGCCGAATACACACACAGTGACCACTAGGTATATACCCTGCTGTATACACACAGTGACCACTAGGTATATACCCTGCCGTATACACACAGTGACCACTAGGTATATACCCTGCTGTATACACACACACAGTGACCACTAGGTATATACCCTGCCGTATACACACAGTGACCACTAGGTATATACCCTGCCGAATACACACAGTGACCACTAGGTATATACCCTGCCGAATACACACAGTGACCACTAGGTATATACCCTGCCGAATACACACACAGTGACCACTAGGTATATACCCTGCTGTATACACACAGTGACCACTAGGTATATACCCTGCCGTATACACACAGTGACCACTAGGTATATACCCTGCTGTATACACACACACACAGTGACCACTAGGTATATACCCTGCCGTATACACACAGTGACCACTAGGTATATACCCTGCCGTATACACACAGTGACCACTAGGTATATACCATGCTGTACACACACACAGTGACCACTAGGTATATACCCTGCCGTATACACACAGTGACCACTAGGTATATACCCTGCTGTATACACACACACACACACACAGTGACCACTAGGTATATACCCTGCTGTATACACACACACACACAGTGACCACTAAGTATATACCCTGCCGTATACACACAGTGACCACTAGGTATATACCATGCTGTATACACACACACACACACACACACAGTGACCACTAGGTATATACCCTGCTGTATACACACACACACACACACAGTGACCACTAAGTATATACCCTGCCGTATACACACAGTGACCACTAGGTATATACCCTGCCGTATACACACAGTGACCACTAGGTATATACCCTGCCGTATACACACAGTGACCACTAGGTATATACCCTGCCGTATACACACAGTGACCACTAGGTATATACCCTGCCGAATACACACAGTGACCACTAGGTATATACCCTGCCGTATACACACAGTGACCACTAGGTATATACCCTGCCGTATACACACAGTGACCACTATGTATATACCCTGCCGTATACACACAGTGACCACTAGGTATATACCCTGCCGTATACACACAGTGACCACTAGGTATATACCCTGCCGTATACACACAGTGACCACTAGGTATATACCCTGCTGTATACACACAGTGACCACTAGGTATATACCCTGCTGTATACACACACACACACAGTGACCACTAGGTATATACCCTGCCGTATACACACAGTGACCACTAGGTATATACCCTGCCGTATACACACAGTGACCACTAGGTATATACCCTGCCGTATACACACAGTGACCACTAGGTATATACCCTGCCGTATACACACAGTGACCACAAGGTATATACCATGCTGTATACACACTCGCAGTGACCACTAGGTATATACCCTGCTGTATACACACACACAGTGACCACTAGGTATATACCCTGCCGAATACACACACACAGTGACCACTAGGTATATACCCTGCCGTATACACACACACACACACACAGTGACCACTAGGTATATACCCTGCTGTATACACACACACACACACAGTGACCACTAGGTATATACCCTGCCGAATACACACACACAGTGACAACTAGGTATATACCATGCTGTATACACACACACAGTGACCACTAGGTATATACCCTGCCGAATACACACACACACACAGTGACCACTAGGTATATACCCTGTTGTATACACACACACAGTGACCACTAGGTATATACCCTGCCGTATACACACACACACACAGTGACCACTAGGTATATACCCTGCTGTATACACACACAGTGACCACTAGGTATATACCCTGCCGAATACACACACACAGTGACCACTAGGTATATACCCTGCCGAATACACACACACAGTGACCACTAGGTATATACCCTGCCGAATACACACACACACACACAGTGACCACTAGGTATATACCCTGCCGTATACACACAGTGACCACTAGGTATATACCCTGCCGTATACACACAGTGACCACTAGGTATATACCCTGCCGAATACACACACAGTGACCACTAGGTATATACCCTGCTGTATACACACAGTGACCACTAGGTATATACCCTGCCGTATACACACAGTGACCACTAGGTATATACCCTGCTGTATACACACACAGTGACCACTAGGTATATACCCTGCCGTATACACACAGTGACCACTAGGTATATACCCTGCCGAATACACAGAGTGACCACTAGGTATATACCCTGCCGAATACACACAGTGACCACTAGGTATATACCCTGCCGAATACACACACAGTGACCACTAGGTATATACCCTGCTGTATACACACAGTGACCACTAGGTATATACCCTGCCGTATACACACAGTGACCACTAGGTATATACCCTGCTGTATACACACACACACAGTGACCACTAGGTATATACCCTGCCGTATACACACAGTGACCACTAGGTATATACCCTGCCGTATACACACAGTGACCACTAGGTATATACCATGCTGTACACACACACAGTGACCACTAGGTATATACCCTGCCGTATACACACAGTGACCACTAGGTATATACCCTGCTGTATACACACACACACACACACAGTGACCACTAGGTATATACCCTGCTGTATACACACACACACACAGTGACCACTAAGTATATACCCTGCCGTATACACACAGTGACCACTAGGTATATACCATGCTGTATACACACACACACACACACACACAGTGACCACTAGGTATATACCCTGCTGTATACACACACACACACAGTGACCACTAAGTATATACCCTGCCGTATACACACAGTGACCACTAGGTATATACCATGCTGTATACACACACACAGTGACCACTAGGTATATACCCTGCTGTATACACACACACACAGTGACCACTAGGTATATACCCTGCCGTATACACACAGTGACCACTAGGTATATACCCTGCCGTATACACACAGTGACCACTAGGTATATACCCTGCCGTATACACACAGTGACAACTAGGTATATACCCTGCTGTATACACACACAGTAACAACTAGGTATATACCCTGCTGTATACACACACAGTGACCACTAGGTATATACCCTGCTGTATACACACACAGTGACCACTAGCTATATACCCTGCCGTATACACACAGTGACCACTAGGTATATACCCTGCCGTATACACACAGTGACCACTAGGTATATACCCTGCCGTATACACACAGTGACCACTAGGTATATACCATGCTGTATACACACACACAGTGACCACTAGGTATATACCCTGCTGTATACACACACACACACAGTGACCACTAGGTATATACCCTGCCGAATACACACACACAGTGACAACTAGGTATATACCATGCTGTATACACACACACAGTGACCACTAGGTATATACCCTGCCGTATACACACACACACACACACAGTGACCACTAGGTATATACCCTGCCGTATACACACACAGTGACCACTAGGTATATACCCTGCTGTATACACACACAGTGACCACTAGGTATATACCCTGCCAAATACACACACACACACAGTGACCACTAGGTATATACCCTGCCGAATACACACACACACACACAGTGACCACTAGGTATATACCCTGCCGAATACACACACACACAGTGACCACTAGGTACAGTATATACCCTGCCGAATACACACACACACACACACACAGTGACCACTAGGTATATACCCTGCTGTATACACACACACAGTGACCACTAGGTATATACCCTGCCGTATACACACACACACACAGTAACCACTAGGTACAGTATATACCCTGCTGTATACACACACACACACAGTGACCACTAGGTATATACCCTGCCGAATACACACACACACACACAGTGACCACTAGGTACAGTATATACCCTGCTGTATACACACACACACAGTGACCACTAGGTATATACCCTGCCGAATACACACACACACAGTGACCACTAGGTATATACCCTGCCGAATACACACACACACACACAGTGACCACTAGGTACAGTATATACCCTGCCGAATACACACACACACACAGTGACCACTAGGTATATACCCTGCCGTATACACACACACACAGTGACCACTAGGTACAGTATATACCCTGCTGTATACACACACACACAGTGACCACTAGGTATATACCCTGCCGAATACACACACACACAGTGACCACTAGGTATATACCCTGCCGAATACACACACACACACAGTGACCACTAGGTATATACCCTGCCGAATACACACACACACACAGTGACCACTAGGTACAGTATATACCCTGCTGTATACACACACACACAGTGACCACTAGGTATATACCCTGCCGAATACACACACACACAGTGACCACTAGATATATACCCTGCCGAATACACACACACACACAGTGACCACTAGGTACAGTATATACCCTGCCGAATACACACACACACACAGTGACCACTAGGTACAGTATATACCCTGCCGTATACACACACACAGTGACCACTAGGTATATACCCTGCCGAATACACACACACACACACACACAGTGACCACTAGGTATATACCCTGCCAAATACACACACACACACAGTGACCACTAGGTACAGTATATACCCTGCCGAATACACACACACACACAGTGACCACTAGGTACAGTATATACCCTGCCGAATACACACACACACACAGTGACCACTAGGTACAGTATATACCCTGCCGAATACACACACACAGAGTGACCACTAGGTATATACCCTGCCGAATACACACACACAGTGACCACTAGGTACAGTATACCCTGCTGAATACACACACACACACACACAGTGACCACTAGGTACAGTATATACCCTGCCGAATACACACACACACAGTGACCACTAGGTACAGTATATACCCTGCCGAATACACACACACACACACACAGTGACCACTAGGTACAGTATATACCCTGCCGAATACACACACACAGTGACCACTAGGTATATACCCTGCCGAAAACACACACACAGTGACCACTAGGTACAGTATATACCCTGCCGAATACACACACACACACACACACAGTGACCACTAGGTACAGTATATACCCTGCCGAATACACACACACAGTGACCACTAGGTACAGTATATACCCTGCCGAATACACACACACACACAGTGACCACTAGGTACAGTATACCCTGCTGTATACACACACACACACAGTGACCACTAGGTACAGTATATACCCTGCCGAATACACACACACACAGTGACCACTAGGTACAGTATATACCCTGCCGAATACACACACACACAGTGACCACTAGGTACAGTATACCCTGCTGTATACACACACACACACACACACAGTGACCACTAGATATATACCCTGCCGAATACACACACACACACACACACACACACACAGTAACCACTAGGTATATACCCTGTCGTATACACACACACAGTGACCACTAGGTATATACCCTGTTGTATACACACACACAGTGACCACTCGGTATATACCCTGCCGTATACACACACACAGTGACCACTAGGTATATACCCTGCCAAATACGCACACACACAGTGACCACTAGGTACAGTATATACCCTGCCGTATACACACACACACACACAGTGACCTCTAGGTATATACCCTGCCGTATACACACACACACAGTAACCACTAGGTACATACCCTGTCGTATACACAGACACAGTGACCACTAGGTATATACCCTGCCGTATACACACACACAGTGACCACTAGGTATATACCCTGCCGTATACACACACACAGTGACCACTAGGTATATACCCTGTTGTATACACACACACAGTGACCACTAGGTATATAGCCTGCCGTATACACACACACAGTGACCACTAGGTATATACCCTGCCAAATACGCACACACACAGTGACCACTAGGTGCAGTATATACCCTGCCGTATACACACACACACACAGTGACCACTAGATATATACCCTGCCGTATACACACACACTGACCACTAGGTATATACCCTGCTGAATACACACACAGTGACCACTAAGTATACACCCTGCAAAATACACACACAGTGACCACTAGGTATACACCCTGCTGAATACACACACAGTGACCACTAGATATATACCCTGCCGTATACACACACACACAGTGACCACTAGGTATATACCCTGCCAAATACGCACACACACAGTGACCACTAGGTATATACCCTGCCGTATACACACACACAGTGACCACTAGGTATATGCCCTGCCGTATACACACACACAGTGACCACTAGGTATATGAACTGCTGTATATACACACACAGTGACCACTAGGTATATACCCTGCCGTACACACACAATGACCACTAGGTATATACCCTGCCGTACACATACAATGACCACTAGGTATACACCCTGCTGTATACACACACAGTGAACACTAGGTATATACCCTGCCGTATACACCCAGACACACACAATGACCACTAGGTATACACCCTGCTGTATACACACACAGTGAACACTAGGTATATACCCTGCCGTATACACACACACACACACACACAGTGAACACTAGGTACTGTATATACCCTGCTATATTTTTAGGGAAAAAGATTTATAGAAAAAAAGAGCTCTAAATAATCTAATACCTCTTGGAGATTGAGAAGAAATTTTTTGTGTGACACGATATGTTTTAAAATAGAAAATAATTGTATTATTACTGGCGTCTATTGACTGTTTTTTACATTCAATAATATATCCTAATTGTGTGTAAGGAAGATAAATGTTATACAAATACTTTAATCATGAATATACTGATTGCTATCACAAACAAATATATAGCTAGCAAAGACACTGATTGTTAATAAATACAATGATTGTAGCAGGTTGGCCAACCGTTTATGTTCTTTATGTATTTAAACAAACTTCATAAGCAATGCTTTTCCTTTTAAAACATAGACATTAGAATTTTATTATAGTTCAGACATCAACTTCAAGCTAGGAAGCTAAAAAGTAAAACAGGGAACAAATCTAAAATAATGGTAAAATGCAATATTTATCTTTAAGTGAGACATTCATAGAGAATTCATATATTTTATATATTTGTTTGTGATAGCAATCAGTATATTTATGAGAAAAGTATTTGTATAACATTTATCTTCCTTACACACAATTAGGATATATAATTGAATGTAAAAAACAGTCAATAGACTCCAATAATAATACAATTATTTTCTATTTTAAAACATATCGTGTCACACAAAAATTTCTTCTCAATCTCCAAGAGGTATTAGATTATTTAGCGCTCTTTTTTTTCTATAAATCTTTTTCCCTAAAAATACCCCCTCAGGAAGCATAGAGAAAGTTTCCATTACATATAAAAGTGTCTATACCCATTAGCACAGAGGCTATATACCACTTATATATACCCTGCTGTATACACACACACAGTGACCACTAGATATATACCCTGCTGTACACACACACACAGTGACCACTAGATATATACCCTGCTGTATACACACACACACACAGTGACCACTAGATATATACCCTGCTGTACACACACACACAGTGACCACTAGGTATATACCCTGCTGTACACACACACACACAGTGACCACTAGATATATACCCTGCTGTACACACACACACAGTGACCACTAGATATATACCCTGCTGTATACACACACACACAGTGACCACTAGGTATATACCCTGCTGTATACACACAGTGACCACTAGGTATATACCCTGCTGTACACACACACACAGTGACCACTAGGTATATACCCTGCTGTACACACACACACAGTGACCACTAGGTATATACCCTGCTGAATACACACACAGCGACCACTAGATATATACCCTGCCGTATACACACACACAGTGACCACTAGGTATATACCCTGCTGAATACACACACAGCGACCACTAGATATATACCCTGCCGTATACACACACACAGTGACCACTATATATATACCCTGCTGTACACACACACACAGTGACCACTAGGTATATACCCTGCTGTACACACACACACAGTGACCACTAGGTATATACCCTGCTGAATACACACACAGCGACCACTAGATATATACCCTGCCGTATACACACACACAGTGACCACTAGGTATATACCCTGCTGTATACACACACACAGTGACCACTAGGTATATACCCTGCTGTATACACACACACAGTGACCACTAGGTATATACCCTGCTGTATACACACACACAGTGACCACTAGGTATATACCCTGCTGTATACACACACACAGTGACCACTAGATATATACCCTGCTGTACACACACACACAGTGACCACTAGGTATATACCCTGCTGTATACACACACACACAGTGACAACTAGGTATATACCCTGCTGTATACACACACAGTGACCACTAGGTATATACCCTGCTGTATACACACACACAGTGACCACTAGATATATACCCTGCTGTACACACACACACAGTGACCACTAGGTAAATACCCTGCTGAATACACACACAGCGACCACTAGATATATACCCTGCCGTATACACACACACAGTGACCACTAGATATATACCCTGCTGTATACACACACAGTGACCACTAGATATATACCCTGCCGTATACACACACAGTGACCACTAGGTATATACCCTGCTGTATACACACACAGTGACCACTAGATATATACCCTGCCGTATACACACACACAGTGACCACTAGATATATACCCTGCCGTATACACACACAGTGACCACTAGATATATACCCTGCCGTATACACACACACTGACCACTAGGTATATAAACTGCTGAATACACACACAGCGACCACTAGATATATACCCTGCCGTATACACACACACTGACCACTAGGTATATACCCTGCTGAATACACATACAGTGACCACTAAGTATATACCCTGCTAAATACACACACAGTGACCACTAGGTATACACCCTGCTGAATACACACACAGTGACCACTAGATATATACCCTGTCGTATACACACACACTGACCACTAGGTATATACCCTGCTGAATACACATACAGTGACCACTAAGTATATACCCTGCTAAATACACACACAGTGACCACTAGGTATACACCCTGCTGAATACACACACAGTGACCACTAGATATATACCCTGCCGTATACACACACACACACACACACACAGTGACCACTAAGTATATACCCTGCTGTATACACACACACAGTGACCACTAGGTATATACCCTGCTGAATACACACACAGTGAAGAAAATAGGTATATACCCTGCTGAATACACACACAGTGACCACTAGATATATATACCCTGCCATATACACACACAGTGACCACTAGATATATACCCTGCCATATACACACACAGTGACCACTAGGTATATACCCTGCCATATACACACACACACAGTGACCACTAGGTATATACCCTGCTGTATACACACACAGTGACCACTAGATATATACCATGCCATATGCACACACACACACACACAGTGACCACTAGATATATACCCTGCCATATACACACACAGTGACCACTAGGTATATACCCTGCTGTATACACACACAGTGACCACTAGATATATACCCTGCCATATACACACACAGTGACCACTAGATATATACCCTGCCATATACACACACACACACACACTGACCACTAGATATATACCCTGCCGTATACACACACACAGTGACCACTAGATATATACCCTGCCATATACACACACAGTGACCACTAGATATATACCCTGCCGTATACACACACTGACCACTAGGTATATACCCTGCTGAATACACACACAGTGACCACTAGGTATATACCCTGCTGAATACACACACAGTGACCACTAGATATATACCCTGCCATATACACACACACAGTGACCACTAGGTATATACCCTGCTGTATACACACACAGTGACCACTAGGTATATACCCTGCTGTACACATGCACACAGTGACCACTAGGTATATACCCTGCTGAATACACACACACACAGTGACCACTAGGTATATACCCTGCTGTACACACACACACACAGTGACCACTAGATATATACCCTGCTGTACACACGCACACAGTGACCACTAGGTATATACCCTGCTGTATACCCACACAGTGACCGCTAGATATATACCCTGCTGTACACATGCACACAGTGACCAATAGGTATATACCTTGCTGCACACATGCACACAGTGACCACTAGGTATATACCCTGCTGTACACACGCACACAGTGACCACTAGGTATATACCTTGCTGTACACACACACACACAGTGACCACTATGTATATACCCTGCTGAACACACGCACACAGTCACCACTAGGTATATACCCTGCTGTACACATGCACACAGTGACCACTAGGTATATACCCTGCTGTATACCCACACAATGACCACTAGGTATATATACCCTGCTGTACACACGCACACAGTGACCAATAGGTAGATACCCTGCTGTACACACGCACACAGTGACCACTAGATATATACCCTGCCGTATACACACACACACACACTGACCACTAGGTATATACCCTGCTGAATACACACACAGTGAGCACTAGATATATACCCTGCCATATACACACACACAGTGACCACTAGATATATACCCTGCCGTATACACACACAGTGACCACTAGATATATACCCTGCCGTATACACACACACACACACACACTGACCACTAGGTATATAACCTGCTGAATACACACACAGTGACCACTAGGTATATACCATGCTAAATACACACACAGTGACCACTAGATATATACCCTGCCATATATACACACACACAGTGACCACTAGGTATATACCCTGCTGTACACACGCACACAGTGACCACTAGGTATATACCCTGCTGTACACACGGACACAGTGACCACTAGGTATATACCCTGCTGTATACCCACACAGATGACCGCTAGGTATATACCCTGCTGTACACATGCACACAGTGACCAATAGGTATATACCTTGCTGTACACACGCACACAGTGACCACTAGGTATATACCCTGCTGTACACACGCACACAGTGACCACTAGGTATATACCTTGCTGTACACACACACACACAGTGACCACTAGGTATATACCCTGCTGAACACACGCACACAGTGACCACTAGGTATATACCCTGCTGTACACACGCACACAGTGACCACTAGGTATATACCCTGCTGTACACACGCACACAGTGACCACTAGGTATATACCCTGCTGTATACCCACACAATGACCACTAGGTATATATACCCTGCTGTACACACACACATACAGTGACCAATAGGTATATACCCTGCTGTATACACACACACTGAACATGTGCATAGGTAAGTCTCAGGGTATTAACAGTAACATCAGGGTCTAACTGTGCATAGGTACGTCTCAAGGTAATAGCAGTAACATCAGGGTCTAACTGTGCATATGTAAGTCTCAGGGTATTAGCAGTAACATCAAGGTCTAACTGTGCATAGATAAGTCTCAGGGTATTAACAGTAACATCAGGGTTTAGCTGTGCATAGGTTAGTCTCAGGGCATTAGCAGTAACATCAGGGTCTAACTGTGCATAGGCAAGTCTCAGGGTATTAGCAGTAACATCAGGGTCTAACTGTGCATAGGTAAGTCTCAGGGTATTAGCAGTAACATCAGGGTCTAACTGTGCATAGGCAAGTCTCAGGGTATTAGCAGTGACATCAGGGGTTAACTGTGCATAGGTTAGTCTCAGGGTATTAGCAGTAACATCAGGGTCTAACTGTGCATAGGTTAGTCTCAGGGTATTAACAGTAACATCAGGGTCTAACTGTGCATAGGTTAGTCTCAGGGTATTAGCAGTAACATCAGGGTCTAACTGTGCATATGTAAGTCTCAGGGTATTAGCAGTAACATCAGGGTCTTACTGTGCATAGGCAAGTCTCAGGGTATTAGCAGTAACATCAGGGTCTAACTGTGCATAGGTTAGTCTCAGGGTATTAACAGTAACATCAGTGTCTAACTGTGCATATGTAAGTCTCAGGGTAATAGCAGTAACATCAGGGTCTAACTGTGCATAGGTTAGTCTCAGGGTAATAGCAGTAACATCAGAGTCTAACTGTGCATAGGTTAGTCTCAGGGTAATAGCAGTAACATCAGGGTCTAACTGTGCATAGGTTAGTCTCAGGGTAATAGCAGTAACATCAGGGTCTAACTGTGCATAGGTAAGTCTCAGGGTATTAGCAGTAACATCAGGGTCTTACTGTGCATAGGCAAGTCTCAGGGTATTAGCAGTAACATCAGGGTTTAACTGTGCATAGGTAAGTCTCAGGGTATTAGCAGTAACATCAGGGTCTAACTGTGCATAGGTAAGTCTCAGGGTATTAGCAGTAACATCAGGGTCTAACTGTGCATAGGTAAGTCTCAGGGTATTAGCAGTAACATCAGGGTCTAACTGTGCATAGGTAAGTCTCAGGGTATTAGCAGTAACATCAGGGTCTAACTGTGCATAGGTAAGTCTCAGGGTATTAGCAGTAACATCAGGGTCTAACTGTGCATAGGTTAGTCTCAGGGTAATAGCAGTAACATCAGGGTCTAACTGTGCATAGGTTAGTGCCAGGGTAATAGCAGTAACATCAGGGTCTAACTGTGCATAGGTTAGTGCCAGGGTAATAGCAGTAACATCAGGGTCTAACTGTGCATAGGTTAGTCTCAGGCCCCAAGGCAGAACATACAGTGATCTGAGATGTCATCGCAGAAAATGCAGCATGCCTGCAGAAAGAACAGGACACATGCACATGCACATGCACTTGAACTTTGTAGTGCTGCTCCACATTAGACAGTTCTCTTCAAACAGAGCTGTGCTCTGGTTGCACTGTGTAAGTTGTCCTTAGCACAGTGCATCCAGAGCAAAGTGAAGCAGTCAAATATGCAGTAGCGCTGCAAGGCAGCAGCGCATTGCTTGTTGGCTTGCTCTCAGAGAAAAAAAAAAATCATATGTAAGTCTCAGGGTATTAGCAGTAACATCAGGGTCTTACTGTGCATAGGCAAGTCTCAGGGTATTAGCAGTAACATCAGGGTCTAACTGTGCATATGTAAGTCTCAGGGTATTAGCAGTAACATCAGGGTCTAACTGTGCATAGGCAAGTCTCAGGGTATTAACAGTAACACCAGGGTCTAACTGTGCATAGCTAAGTTTCAGGGTAATAGCAGTAACATCAGGGTCTAACTGTGCATATGTAAGTCTCATGGTATTAGCAGTAACATCAGGGTCTAACTGTGCATAGGCAAGTCTCAGGGTATTAACAGTAACATCAGGGTCTAACTGTGCATAGGTTAGTCTCAGGGTATTAGCAGTAACATCAGGGTCTAACTGTGCATAGGTTAGTCTCAGGGTATTAGCAGTAACATCAGGGTCTAACTGTGCATAGGCAAGTCTCGGGGTATTAGCAGTAACATCAGGGTCTTACTGTGCATAGGCAAGTCTCAGGGTATTAGCAGTAACATCAGGGTTTAACTGTGCATAGGTAAGTCTCAGGGTATTAACAGTACCAACAGGGTCTAACTGTGCATAGGTAAGTCTCAGGGTATTAGCAGTAACATCAGGGTCTAACTGTGCATAGATAAGCCTCAAGGTATTAGCAGTAACATCAGGGTCTAACTGTGCACAGGTAAGCCTCAGGGTATTAGCAATAACATCAGGGTCTAACTGTGCATAGGTAAGTCTCAGAGTATTAGCAGTAACATCAGGGTCTAACTGTGCATAGGTAAGTCTCAGGGTATTAGCAGTAACATCAGGGTCTAACTGTGCATAGGTAAGTCTCAGGGTATAAGCAGTAACATCAGGGTCTATTTGTGCATAGGTAAATCTCAGGGTATTAGCAGTAACATCAGGGTCTAACTGTGCATAGGTAAATCTCAGGGTATTAGCAGTAACATCAGGGTCCAACTGTGCATAGGCAAGTCAGGGTATTAGCAGTAACATCAGGGTCTAACTGTGCATAGGTAAGTCTCAGGGTATTAGCAGTAACATCAAGGTCTAACTGTGCATTTGTAAGTCTCAGGGTATTAACAGTAACATCAGGGTTTAGCTGTGCATAGCTAAGTCTAAGGGTAGTAGCAGTAACATCAGGGTCTAACTGTGCATAGGTAAGTCTCAGGGTATTAGCAGTAACATCAGGGTCTAACTGTGCATAAGTGAGTCTCAGGGTATTAACAGTAACATCAGTGTCTAAATGTGCATAGCTAAGTCTAAGGGTAGTAGCAGTAACATCAGGGTCTAACTGTGCATAGGTAAGTCTCAGGGTATTAGCAGTAACATCAGGGTCTAACTGTGCATAGGTAAGTCTCAGGGTATTAGCAGTAACATCAGGGTCTAACTGTGCATAGGCAAGTCTCAGGGTATTCGCAGTAACATCAGGGTCTAACTATGCATAGGCAAGTCTCAGCGTATTGGCAGTAACATCAGGGTCTAAATGTGCATAGGTAAGTCCCAGGATATAAGCAGTCTAACTGTGCATAGGTAAGTCTCAGGGTATTAACAGTACAACAGGGTCTAACTGTGCATAGGTAAGTCTCAGGGTATTAGCAGTAACATCAGGGTCTAAGTGTGCATAGATAAGCCTCAAGGTATTAGCAGTAACATCAGGGTCTAACTGTACACAAGTAAGCCTCAGGGTATTAGCAATAACATCAGGGTCTAACTGTGCATAGGTAAGTCTCAGGGTATTAGCAGTAACATCAGGGTCTAACTGTGCATAGGTAAGTCTCAGGGTATTAGCAGTAACATCAGGGTCTAACTGTGCATAGGTAAGTCTCAGGGTATAAGCAGTAACATCAGGGTCTAATTGTGCATAGGTAAATCTCAGGGTATTAGCAGTAACATCAGGGTCTAACTGTGCATAGGTAAATCTCAGGGTATTAGCAGTAACATCAGGGTCTAACTGTGCATAGGCAAGTCAGGGTATTAGCAGTAACATCAGGGTCTAACTGTGCATAGGTAAGTCTCAGGGTATAAGCAGTAAAATCAGAGTCTAACTGTGCATAGGTAAATCTCAGGGTATTAGCAGTAACATCAGGGTCTAACTGTGCATAGGTAAGTCAGGGTATTAGCAGTAACATCAGAGTCTAACTGTGCATAGGTAAATCTCAGGGTATTAGCAGTAACATCAGGGTCTAACTATGCATAGGTAAGTCAGGGTATTAGCAGTAACATCAGGGTCTAACTGTTCATAGGTAAGTCTCAGGGTATAAGCAGTAACATCAGAGTCTAACTGTGCATAGGTAAATCTCAGGGTATTAGCAGTAACATCAGGGTCTAACTGTGCATAGGTAAGTCAGGGTATTAGCAGTAACATCAGGGTCTAACTGTGCATAGGTAAGTCTCAGGGTATAAGCAGTAACATCAGGGTCTAACTGTGCATAGGTAAGTCTCAGGGTATTAGCAGTAACATTAGGGTCTAACTGTGCATAGGTAAGTCAGGGTATTAGCAGTAACATCAGAGTCTAACTGTGCATAGGTGAGTCTCAGGGTATTGGCAGTAACATCAGGGGTTAACTGTGCATAGGTTAGTCTCAGGGTATTAGCAGTAACATCAGGGTCTAACTGTGCATAGGTAAATCTCAGGGTATTAGCAGTAACATCAGGGTCTAACTGTGCATAGGTAAGTCAGGGTATTAGCAGTAACATCAGGGTCTAACTGTGCATAGGTAAGTCTCAGGGTATAAGCAGTAACATCAGAGTCTAACTGTGCATAGGTAAATCTCAGGGTATTAGCAGTAACATCAGGGTCTAACTGTGCATAGGTAAGTCAGGGTATTAGCAGTAACATAAGGGTCTAACTGTGCATAGGTAAGTCTCAGGGTATAAGCAGTAACATCAGGGTCTAACTGTGCATAGGTAAGTCTCAGGGTATTAGCAGTAACATCAGGGTCTAACTGTGCATAGGTAAGTCAGGGTATTAGCAGTAACATCAGAGTCTAATTGTGCATAGGTGAGTCTCAGGGTATTGGCAGTAACATCAGGGGTTAACTGTGCATAGGTTAGTCTCAGGGTATTAGCAGTAACATCAGGGTCTAACTGTGCATAGGTAAGTCTCAGGGTATTAGCAGTAACATCAGGGTCTAACTGTGCATAGGTAAGTCTCAGGGTATTAGCAGTAACATCAGGGTCTAACTGTGCATAGGTGAGTCTCAGGGTATTAGCAGTAACATCAGGGTCTAACTGTGCATAGGTAAGTCTCAGGGTATTAGCAGTAACATCAGGGTCTAACTGTGCATAGGTAAGTCTCAGGGTATTAGCAGTAACATCAGGGTCTAACTGTGCATTGGTAAGGCTCAGGGTATTAGCAGTAACATCAGGGTCTAACTGTGCATAGGTAAGTCTCAGGGTATTAGCAGTAACATCAGGGTCTATCTGTGCATAGGTAAGTCTCAGGGTATTAACAGTAACATCAGGGGTTAACTGTGCATAGGTAAGTCTCAGGGTATTAGCAGTAACATCAGGGTCTAACTGTGCATAGGTAAGTCTCAGGGTATTAGCAGTATCATCAGGGTCCAACTGTGCATAGGTAAGTCTCAGGGTATTAGCAGTATCATCAGGGTCTAACTGTGCATAGGTAAGTCTCAGGGTATTAGCAGTAACATCAGGGTCTAACTGTGCATAGGTTAGTCTCATGGTATTAGCAGTAACATCAGGGGTTAACTGTGCATAGGTAAGTCTCAGGGTATTAAAAGTAACATCAGGGTCTAACTGTGCATAGATAAGTGTCAGGGTATTAGCAGTAACATCAGGGTCTAACTGTGCATAGGTAAGTCTCAGGGTATTAGCAGTAACATCAGGGTCTAACTGTGCAAAGGTAAGTCTCAGGGTATTAGCAGTAACATCAGTGTCTAAATGTGCATAGGTAAGTCTCAGGTTATTAGCAGTAACATCAGTGTCTAAATGTGCATAGGTAAGTCTCAGGGTATTAACAGTAACAATAGGGTCTAACTGTGCATAGGTAAGTCTCAGGGTATTAACAGTAACAACATGGTCTAACTGTGCATAGGTAAGTCTCAGGGTATTAGCAGTATCATCAGGGTCTAACTGTGCATAGGTAAGTCTCAGGGTATTAGCAGTATCATCATGGTCTAACTGTGCATAGGTAAGTCTCAGGGTATTAGCAGTGACATCAGGGGTTAACTGTGCATAGGTTAGTCTCATGGTATTAGCAGTAACATCAGGGGTTAACTGTGCATAGTTAAGTCTCAGGGTATTAGTAGTAACATCAGGGTCTAACTGTGCAAAGGTAAGTCTCAGGGTATTAGCAGTAACATCAGGGTTTAGCTGTGCATAGGTGAGTCTCAGGGTAGCAGTAACATCAGGGTCTAACTGTGCATAGGTAAGTCTCAGGGTATTAGCAGTAACATCAGGGTCTAACTGTGCAAAGGTAAGTCTCAGGGTATTAGCAGTAACATCAGTGTCTAAATGTGCATAGGTAAGTCTCAGGTTATTAGCAGTAACATCAGTGTCTAAATGTGCATAGGTAAGTCTCAGGGTATTAAAGGGATAGTAAACCCATTTTTTTTATTTCATGATTCAGATAGAGCATGAGATTTTAAGCACCTTTCTAATTTACTCCTATTATCAATTTTTCTTTGTTCTCATGCTATCTTGATTTAAAAAAGCAGTACTGTAAGCTTTAGAGCCAGACCATTTTTTGTTCAGCACATGGGTAGCACTTGCTGATTTGTGGCTAAATGTAGCAAACCAATCAGCAGCTCTACCAAGGTGCTGAACTAAAAAATGGGCCGGCTCCTAACCTTTTATTACTGCTTTTTCAAATCAAGATAACATGAGAACAAAGAAAAATTGATAATAGGAGTAAATTAGAAAGTTGCTTAAAATTGCATGCTCTATCTGAATCATGAAAGAAAAAATGAGGGGTTAGTATCCCTTTAACAGTAACAATAGGGTCTAACTGTGCATAGGTAAGTCTCAGGGTATTAACAGTAACAACATGGTCTAACTGTGCATAGGTAAGTCTCAGGGTATTAGCAGTATCATCAGGGTCTAACTGTGCATAGGTAAGTCTCAGGGTATTAGCAGTGACATCAGGGGTTAACTGTGCATAGGTTAGTCTCATGGTATTAGCAGTAACATCAGGGTCTAACTGTGCATAGGTTAGTCTCATGGTATTAGCAGTAACATCAGGGGTTAACTGTGCATATGTAAGTCTCAGGGTATTAGCAGTAACATCAGGGTCTAACTGTGCATAGGTAAGTCTCAGGGTATTAGCAGTAACATCAGGGTCTAACTGTGCATAGGTAAGTCTCAGGGTATTAGCAGTAACATCAGTGTCTAAATGTGCATAGGTAAGTCTCAGGGTAGCAGTAACATCAGGGTCTAACTGTGCATAGGTGAGTCTCACTTTCAAAAATCTCAGTGAGAGCTTAAATCGCAAGCTTCCAGGTCATTTTATAATTACTCACCTGCATTATACTGTTAGTAGTTAGTACTGATCATCTGCAGCTAAATCACAAATTCTTACTTCTTGTACAGGTGAGGGAGGAGAGAGAGGAGGAGTGAGGAGCCGGGTAGGAGGAGAAAGAGGAGGGGTGAGGAGCCGGTAGGAGGAGAGAGAGGAGGGGTGAGGAGCCGTTAGGAGGAGAGAGAGAGGAGGAGTGAGGAGCCGGGTAGGAGGAGAAAGAGGAGGGGTGAGGAGCCGGTAGGAGGAGAGAGAGGAGGGGTGAGGAGCCGGGTAGGAGGAGAGATAGGAGAGAGAGGAGGGGTGAGGAGCCGGTAGGAGGGGAGAGAGGAGGGATGAGGAGCCCTGTAGGAGGAGAGAGAGGAGGGGTGAGGAGCCGGATAGGAGGAGAGAGAGGAGGGGTGAGGAGTCGGTAGGAGGAGTGAGAGGAGGGGTGAGGAGGTAGGAGGAGAGAGAGGAGGGGTGAGGAGCCGGTAGGAGGAGAGAGAGAAGGGGTGAGGAGCCGGTAGGAGGAGAGAGAGGAGGGGTGAGCAGCCGGGTAGGAGGAGATAGAGGAGGGGTGAGGAGCCGGGTAGAAGGAGAGAGAGAAGGGGTGAGGAGCCGGTAGGAGGAGAGGAGGTGGAGGAGCCGGGTAGGAGGAGTGATGAGCCGGTAGGAGGAGAGAGAGGAGGAGTGAGGAGCCGGTAGGAGGAGAGAGAGGAGGAGTGAGGAGCCGGTAGGAGGAGAGAGAGGAGGGGTGAGGAGCCGGGTAGGAGGAGAGAGAGGAGGGGTGAGGAGCCGTGTAGGAGGAGAGAGAGGAGGAGTGAGGAGCCGGTAGGAGGAGAGAAAGGAGGAGTGAGGAGCCGGTAAGAGGAGAGAGAGGAGGAGTGAGGAGCCGGGTAGGAGGAGAGAGAGGAGGAGTGAGGAGCCGGTAGGACTGGAGAGAGAGGAGCCGGATAGGAGGAGAGAGAGGAGGGGTGAGGAGCCGGTAGGAGGAGAGAGAGGAGGAGTGAGGAGCCGGGTAGGAGGAGAGAGAGGAGGGATGAGGAGCCCTGTAGGAGGAGAGAGAGGAGGGGTGAGGAGTCGATAGGAGGAGTGAGAGGAGGGGTGAGGAGAAAGAGGAGGGGTGAGGAGCCGGTAGGAGGAGAGAGAGGAAGGGTGAGGAGCCGGGTAGGAGGAGAGAGAGGAGGAGTGAGGAGCCGGTAGGAGGAGAGAGAGGAGGGGTGAGGAGCAGGGTAGGAGGAGAGAGAGGAGGGGTGAGGAGCCGGTAGGAGGAGAGAGAGGAAGGGTGAGGAGCCGGGTAGGAGGAGAGAGAGGAGGAGTGAGGAGCCGGTAGGAGGAGAGAGAGGAGGGGTGAGGAGCCGGTAGGAGGAGAGAGAGGAGGGGTGAGGAGCAGGGTAGGAGGAGAGAGAGGAGGGGTGAGGAGCCGTGTAGGAGGAGAGAGAGGAGGAGTGAGGAGCCGGTAGGAGGAGAGAGAGGAGGGGTGAGGAGCCGTTATGACTGGAGAGAGAGGAGGGGTGAGGAGCCGGTAGGAGGAGAGAGAGGAGGGGTGAGGAGCCGGGTAGGAGGAGAGAGAGGAGGAGTGAGGAGCCGGGTAGGAGGAGAGAGAGGAGCCGGGTAGGAGGAGTGATCAGAGGGCAGGAGAGGGAAGAGTGTGGGAGGAGGAGCAGGGGAGGTTTAGCCGCCAGTCATACAGAACACATGAGCTGGTTTTTGTGATTTGGATAAATCCAGCAGAGCCAGAGGTTGCATTGCAGGGAGTCAGGAGCCACAGACCACACAATGTCCCTTTCTGACATCCGCAGAGTGCTGATTAGTGACAGTCTGGCCCCAGCATGTGCCCAAATCCTGCGTACCCAGGGTGGCATTGAGGTGACAGAGAACCCAGGACTAACTAGCAGCCAGCTCATCTCACAGATACAGGTGAGACAGGGGAGGAATGCTCCTCAGTTACAGGTATTCTGTAATGCTGTGCAGGGAGAGGGGGCATCATGCTGTGCAGGGAGAGGGGACATCATGCTGTGCAGGGAGAGGGGACATCATGCTGTGCAGGGAGAGGGGACATCATGCTGTGCAGGGAGAGGGGACATCATGCTGTGCAGGGAGAGGGGACACAATGCTGTTCAGGGAGAGGGGACACAATGCTGTTCAGGGAGAGGGGACATCATGCTGTGCAGGGAGAGGGGACATCATGCTGTGCAGGGAGAGGGGACATCATGCTGTGCAGGGAGAGGGGGCATCATGCTGTTCAGGGAGAGGGGGCATCATGCTGTGCAGGGAGAGGGGACATCATGCTGTGCAGGGAGAGGGGACATCATGCTGTGCAAGGAGAGGGGACATCATGCTGTGCAGGGAAAGGGGACATCATGCTGTTCAGGGAGAGGGGGCATCATGCTGTGCAGGGAGAGGGGACATCATGCTGTGCAGGGAGAGGGGACATCATGCTGTGCAGGGAGAGGGGACATCATGCTGTGCAGGGAGAGGGGACATCATGCTGTGCAGGGAGAGGGGACATCATGCTGTGCAGGGAGAGGGGACATCATGCTGTGCAGGGAAAGGGGACATCATGCTGTTCAGGGAGAGGGGGCATCATGCTGTTCAGGGAGAGGGGGCATCATGCTGTGCAGGGAGAGGGGGCATCATGCTGTGCAGGGAGAGGGGGCATCATGCTGTGCAGGGAGAGGGGGCATCATGCTGTGCAGGGAGAGGGGACATCATGCTGTGCAGGGAGAGGGGACATCATGCTGTGCAGGGAGAGGGGACACAATGCTGTGCAGGGAGAGGGGGCATCATGCTGTGCAGGGAGAGGGGGCATCATGCTGTGCAGGGAGAGGGGGCATTATGCTGTGCAGGGAGAGGGGACATTATGCTGTGCAGGGAGAGGGGACATTATGCTGTGCTGGGAGAGGGGACATTATGCTGTGCAGGGAGAGGGGACATCATGCTGAGCGGGGACATCATGCTGTGCAGGGAGCGGGGACATCATGCTGTGCAGGGAGCGGGGACATCATGCTGTGCAGGGAGAGGGGGCATCATGCTGTGCAGGGAGATGGGGGGGACACACTACTGTACAGGGAGAGGGGGCATCATGCTGTGCAGGGAGATGGGGGACACACACTGCTGTGCAGGGAGAGGGGACATCATGCTTAGCAGGGAGAGGGGACACTACTGTGCAGGGAGAGGGGGCATCATGCTGTGCAGGGAGATGGGGGACACACACTGCTGTGCAGGGAGATGGGGGACACACTGCTGTGCAGGGAGATGGGGGACACACTGCTGTGCAGGGAGATGGGGGACACACACTGCTGTGCAGGGAGAGGGGGCATCATGCTGTGCAGGGAGATGGGGGACACACTGCTGTGCAGGGAGATGGGGGACACACTTCTGTGCAGGGAGAGGGGACATTATACTGTGCAGGGAGAGGGGACACTAGATCAAGTGACAGTGTTTTTATGGATTTTGGATAGTAATGCTCTGCAGAGACAGGTGAGCTTTGGTATTAAGTGAAGGTGGAGAAATACTCTGCACGGTATAGGACACATTACCTACTGTGGAATAATGCTCTGCACAGAGAGAGTCAGCAGTTTGCTACAAGAAGAGGGTGAACTATTCTCTGCAGAGATGGGAAGAGAAAGTTAATGTAAGGTGAGCAATGTTCTGCATTACTCTTCAGCATCATGTGGAAATATGAATCTGCAGGACAGCATACAGTACAGGGATGTGGGTAGAGCAATGGTCTGCACAGAGGATAACATGAGTGTGTAGGAACAGGGGGACATGCTACAGACATTCATTGCTAACACATGTAGGTGCAGTATGCTGCAGCTAAATCACAGAATGCTAAACACAATCCCAACACTGCAGCCCACAGATTATACTGAATCCCATTCATGTGTTTGTCTGATGCAAGAGAGAGGAGATGTGTCAGCAGAGGGGAGGGAGAGAGACTGTGTGAGGGGAGGAGAGAGACTGTGTGAGGGGAGGAGAGAGAGGAGATGTGTCAGCAGAGGGGAGGGAGAGAGACTGTGTGAGGGGAGGAGAGAGACTGTGTGAGGGGAGGAGAGAGAGGAGATGTGTCAGCAGAGGGGAGGGAGAGAGACTGTATGAGGGGAGGAGAGAGAGGAGATGTGTCAGCAGAGGGGAGGGAGAGAGACTGTGTGAGGGGAGGAGAGAGACTGTGTGAGGGGAGGAGAGAGAGGAGATGTGTCAGCAGAGGGGAGGGAGAGAGACTGTGTGAGGGGAGGAGAGAGACTGTGTGAGGGGAGGAGAGAGAGGAGATGTGTCAGCAGAGGGGAGGGAGAGAGACTGTATGAGGGGAGGAGAGAGAGGAGATGTGTCAGCAGAGGGGAGGGAGAGAGACTGTGTGAGGGGAGGAGAGAGACTGTGTGAGGGGAGGAGAGAGACTGTGTGAGGGGAGGAGAGAGAGGAGATGTGTCAGCAGAGGGGAGGGAGAGAGACTGTGTGAGGGGAGGAGAGAGACTGTGTGAGGGGAGGAGAGAGAGGAGATGTGTCAGCAGAGGGGAGGAGAGAGACTGTGTGAGGGGAGGGAGAGAGACTGTGTGAGGGGAGGAGAGAGAGGAGATGTGTCAGCAGAGGGGAGGAGAGAGACTGTGTGAGGGGAGGAGAGAGACTGTGTGAGGGGAGGAGAGAGACTGTGTGAGGGGAGGAGAGAGAGGAGATGTGTCAGCAGAGGGGAGGGAGAGAGACTGTGTGAGGGGAGGGAGAGAGACTGTGTGAGGGGAGGGAGAGAGACTGTGTGAGGGGAGGGAGAGAGACTGTGTGAGGGGAGGGAGAGAGACTGTGTGAGGGGAGGAGAGAGACTGTGTGAGGGGAGGAGAGAGACTGTGAGGGGAGGAGAGAGACTGTGTGAGGGGAGGGGAGAGAGGAGATTTGTCAGCAGAGGGGAGGGAGAGAGACTGTGTGAGGGGAGGAGAGAGACTGTGTGAGGGGAGGAGAGAGAGGAGATGTGTCAGCAGAGGGGAGGGGGGAGACTGTGTGAGGGGAGGAGAGAGACTGTGTGAGGGGAGGGGAGAGAGGAGACTGTGTGAGGGGAGGAGAGAGAGAGACTAGTCCAGTCAAGTCAAGAATACTTTATTAGCATGACATTATTACATGTGTTGCCAAAGTAATATGTTACAATAAAACAGATCAATAACAATTTATAAAGTAGGACCATAGTGGGTAAATATGGTAACAGTTCATATAATCTGTATGGGGGTCCCTTAAAAAATCATAAGACCACAGTAATATAAATAAAATTCTAAATAAAGTCATATTTTAATACACTTAGGCAGCAAATCAAACACACGCTCAAACCACTGGTATGGCTATGTGAGCTATGTATTTAATTAGCCTTTGCAAAGACATTGCTAAATATTTTTATCTTAATTGGACATTTAATAATAAATTCTTTAAACTGCTCTCTGCATTCCCCATTAATATTCTAGATTCTGGCCTTTAAAGTCGGCAAAAATGCACAGTAGCACACTACATAGCATACACTTACACATGCAGACACACACACACACTACATAGCATACACTTATACATGCAGATACACACACACTACATAGCATACACTTACACATGCAGACACACGCACACTACATAGCATACACTTATACATGCAGATACACACACACACTACATAGCATACACTTATACATGCAGATACACACACACTACATAGCATACACTTATACATGCAGATACACACACACTACATAGCATACACTTATACATGCAGATACACACTTATACACACACACACTACATAGCATACACTTATACATGCAGATACACACACACTACATAGCATACACTTACACATGCAGATACACACACACTACATAGCATACACTTATACATGCAGATACATACACACTACATAGCATACACTTATACATGCAGATACATACACACTACATAGCATACACTTACACATACAGATACACACACACTACATAGTATACACTTATACATACAGATACACACACACTACATAGCATACACTTATACATACAGATACACACACACACACTACATAGCATACACTTATACATACAGATACACACACACACACACACACACACACTACATAGCATACACTACTTATACATGCAGATACACACACACACACACACACTACATAGCATACACTTAAACATGCAGATACACACACACACTACATAGCATACACTTATACATGCAGATACACACACACACACACACACAAACACACTACATAGCATACACTTATACATGCAGATACACACACACACTACATAGCATACACTTATACATGCAGATACACACACACACTACATAGCATACACTTATACATGCAGATACACACACACTACATAGCATACAATTACATATGCACATACACACATACTACATACCATACACTTATACATGAAGATACACACACACACACACACACTACATAGCATACAATTACATATGCACATACACACATACTACATAGCATACACTTATACATGCAGATACACACACTACATAGCATACAGTTATACATGCAGATACACACGCACTACATATCATACACTTATACATGCAGATACACACACACTACATAGCATACACTTATACATGCAGATACACACACACTACATAGCATACACTTATACATGCAGATACACACACACTACATAGCATACACTTATACATGCAGATACACACACACTACATAGCATACACTTATACATGCAGATACACACACACTACATAGCATACACTTATACATGCAGATACACACACACTACATAGCATACACTTATACATGCAGATACACACACACTACATAGCATACAATTACATATGCACATACACACATACTACATAGCATACACTTATACATGCAGATACACACACTACATAGCATACATTTATACATGCACACACTACATAGCATACACTTATACATGCAGATACACACACACACACTACATAACATACACTTATACATGCAGATACACACACACTACATAGCATACACTTACACATGCAGATACACACTACATAGCATACACTTATACATGCAGACACACACACACACACACACACACACACATTACATAGCATACACTAATACATGCAGCATACACTTACACAAAAAATACTACGTAGAGTTGAGATAAGATAAAATTACATCCAATTTAATTATACATAAAATAACTCGCATAAAATCATTCAATAAAATCATTCAATAAAATCACAACCTCGGATACTACCCTTGGTATATGAGTAGGTTGGGATCATAGGTCTGCAAAAGACAATTTACAAATATCGGATACTCAGGTCAACAAGGGAGTCGAAACTCCTTGTCTTGAGAATTATATTCCGATGACTTAACAAATGCCTGTTAAAATCGGTAACCTTGCTACCCAAATAGGGTCAATAAATGCTGTCTGCAACTTTTATAACTGCAAATACATTTGGTGATACGATAACTGCGTGCTGGATCCAAATACCTTGTGTTAGTAAACAGAGTGTTTAAAGCAAAATCATGAATAAATATTAGATATTCTTAAGGATCGTAAATTCAAATTGTCAAACCATAAAACTACAAAACCTGTGGCGTAAAAGAAGGTGAACAGTGATTCAAAAACAATCTGATATCAGAACATAAATTTTAAAATTCCTGTGAAAAAATAAACGAAAAATGTCATAAAAATAAAGTCCAATCTGTGCTGTGCGAATTGTCAAAATCAGGTGAAAAAAACAGTGGCCACTGTGGAAGCAAAAATAATAATGAACAATACAATCCAACGTGTAAATGCTCCTTACAACCTAAAAGTTAAAGTGTTCCTGTAGTGTTCCTGTGAGTGCCCCAGGAACCGGAAAGTCAGGTCTAGACGTCTCGGGTCTCCCACATTCGAGTTTCCCGCGACGGTACCTAGAAACAAAAATATACCAATAGTGCAGACGGTTTTCTTAATCTGCTATCAATTTCAAACGTACTTACCAGTCGACGCGTTTCGGTCTATACTAGACCTTTATCAAGACTGGTTTTGTTTAACTTTTAATGCTCTTATATATTAATTGAAACAATATGGACCGGAAGTAGTTACTTACTACTTCCGGTTTCGAGTGTTCGATAATGTACTACTCGAAACCGGAAGAAGTAAGTAACTACTTCCGGTCCATATTGTTTCAATTAATATATAAGAGCATTAAAAGTTAAACAAAAACAGTCTTGATAAAGGTCTAGTATACGCGAAACGCGTCGACTGGTAAGTACGTTTGCAATTGATAGCAGATTAAGAAAACCGTCTGCACTATTGGTATATTTTTGTTTCTAGGTACCGTTGCGGGAAACTCGAATGTGGGAGACCCGAGACGTCTAGACCTGACTTTCCGGTTCCTGCGGCACTCACAGGAACACTACAAGAACACTTTAACTTTTAGGTTGTAAGGAGCATTTACACGTTGGATTGTATTGTTCATTATTATTTTTGCTTCCACAGTGGCCACTTTTTTTTTTCCACCTGATTTTGACAATTCGCACAGCACAGATTGGACTTTATTTTTATGACATTTTTCGTTTATTTTTTCACAGGAATTTTAAAATTTATGTTCTGATATCAGATTGTTTTTGAATCACTGTTCACCTTCTTTTACGTCACAGGTTTTGTAGTTTTATGGTTTGACAATTTGAATTTACGATCCTTAAGAATATCTAATATTTATTCATGATTTTGCTTTAAACACTCTGTTTACTAACACAAGGTATTTGGATCCAGCACGCAGTTATCGTATCACCAAATGTATTTGCAGTTATAAAAGTTGCAGACGGCATTTATTGACCCTATTTGGGTCGCAAGGTTACCGATTTTAACAGGCATTTGTTAAGTCATCGGAATATAATTCTCAAGACAAGGAGTTTCGACTCCCTTGTTGACCTGAGTATCCGATATTTGTAAATTGTCTTTTGCAGACCTATGATCCCAACCTACCCATATACCAAGGGTAGTATCCGAGGTTGTGATTTTATTGAATGATTTTATGTGAGTTATTTTATGTATAATTAAATTGGATGTAATTTTATCTTATCTCAACTCTACGTAGTATTTTTTGGGTTATTCCAGACCGAGCCTCAATTGGCGCTTTGGTTTTCTATCCCTGTAATATTTTAATCTTTTTTGACTACTAGGAGTCACTAAACCGAAGCTAGGTCGTATTTCTGGAGGGCGCTTAGTGATATCCATTATAGCATACACTTACACATGCAGATACACAGACACTACATAGTATACACTTACACATGCAGATACACACACTACATAGCATACACTTACACATGCAGATACACACACACTACATAGCATACACTTACCCATGCAGATACACACACACACACACACACACACTACATAGTATACACTTATACATGCAGATACACACACACACACACACACACACTACATAGCATACACTTACACATGCAGATATACACACACACACACACACACACTACATAGTATACACTTATACATGCAGATACACACACACTACATAGCATACACTTATACATGCAGATACACACACACTACATGGCATACACTTATACATGCAGATACACACACACTACATAGCATACACTTATACATGCAGATACACACACACTACATAGTATACACTTATACATGCAGATACACACACACTACATAGCATACACTTATACATCCAGATACACACACACACTACATAGCATACACTTATACATGCAGATACACACACACTACATAGCATACACTTATACATGCAGATACACACACACTACATAGCATACACTTATACATGCAGATATACACATACACACACTACATAGCTTACACTTATACATGCAGATACACACACACTACATAGCATACACTTATACATGCAGATACACACACTACATAGCATACACTTATACATGCAGATACACTTATACATGCAGATCACATACACACACTACATAGCTTACACTTATACATGCAGATACACACACACTACATAGCATACACTTATACATGCAGATACACAGACTCTACATAGTATACACTTATACATGCAGATACTCACACTACATAGCATACACTTATACATGCAGATACTCACACTACATAGCATACACTTATACATGCAGATACACACTTATACATGCAGATACACAGACACTACATAGTATACACTTATACATGCAGATACACACACACTACATAGCATACACTTATACATGCAGATACTCACACTACATAGCATACACTTATACATGCAGATACACACTTATACATGCAGATACACAGACACTACATAGTATACACTTATACATGCAGATACACACACACTACATAGCATACACTTATACATGCAGATACTCACACTACATAGCATACACTTATACATGCAGATACTCACACTACATAGCATACACTTATACATGCAGATACTCACACTACATAGCATACACTTATACATGCAGATACTCACACTACATAGCATACACTTATACATGCAGATATACACATACACACACTACATAGCTTACATTTATACATGCAGACACACACTACATAGCATAAACTTATACATACAGATACACACACACACACACAGTTATGGATACAGATAGACACACACACACTACATCATATATGGGTATCTGTAATTCATTGTATGGGGTCCTGGGGTTGGCAAGCACATTAGCTGGCAGTCTGTGGCTGCCACTGTTCGTTACACTGTTCGTTACCCTGGTATTAGCACTGCTCATTGTATAAAACTGAAGGCATGCTAGTATTATCACCAGGGGTTGGACATCATCACTACCAGAGGTAGGTTAGAGAGGTCACCATTACCCGTGGTCAGAGCGTATACAGCCTTCTTACTCCTGCTTAACCCACACACCATTCCTTTTCCACAGGGAATCTAACAGGTATCTAACCCTGTGAGAGCAAAGCCAGCTGCTTCTGAGTATGGGCCCAATAGAATTAAAAAAAATAAATAAAAATGTATGCCTGGGGCAAATCGGGACAGATGGCTAGCAACCCGGGACAGGGGGACAGACCCCTAAAATCGTGACAGTTGGGGAGGTATGGGGTTCTGGTCATGTGACAGTCTGCTACATATTTTGCTACTATCCTTGTAGCTTTGTTTTTTTTCTCCTAAGAGTACACATAGTCTTTCTTGTTCCGACATCTGTGGGAAGTCTGTTATTTCTTTCATTATTTTTGGGAAGTATTTCTCCCTTAAAGTTTGTATCTTGTACAGTACAAGAGGAAGTGCGCTTCAGTCTCTGTCCCCACTGTCACACTGTGCACATTGTCTGGCTGCCCTGGGTCTCCATTTTGCCTGATATCTGCCAGTCTCTATTTCCAGCTGGTGGTCAGAGATTCTGTATTTAGTGAGTATCTGTCTGTGCTTTGGGTTGGTGACACTTGTGAGATACTCAGCTAGTTTGTACTCTGTAGTGACCTGTAACACTCCCTCTTGTTCTGTTACCCAGTCTGTACCTCCCAGTGTACCTCTCCTTCAGAGCTGTGTGTAAGGTGTTTAGTGACACATGTGAGATACTCAGCTAGTTTGTACTCTGTAGTGACCTGTAACACTCCCTCTTGTTCTGTTACCCAGTCTGTACCTCCCAGTGCCCAGTTTACCTCTCCTTCAGAGCTGTGTGTAAGGTGTTTAGTGACACGTGTGAGATACTCAGCTAGTCTGTACTCTCTCTGTAGTGACCTGTAACACTCCCTCTTGTTCTGTTACCCAGTCTGTACCTCCCAGTGCCCAGTGTACCTCTCCTTCAGAGCTGTATGTAAGGTGTTTAGTGACACATGTGAGATACTCAGCTAGTCTGTACTCTCTCTGTAGTGATCTGTAACACTCCCTCTTGTTCTGTTACCCAGTCTGTACCTCCCAGTGCCCAGTGTACCTCTCCTTCAGAGCTGTGTGTAAGGTGTTTAGTGACACATGTGAGATACTCAGCTAGTCTGTACTCTCTGTAGTGACCTGTAACACTCCCTCTTGTTCTGTTACCCAGTCTGTACCTCCCAGTGCCCAGTTTACCTCTCCTTCAGAGCTGTGTGTAAGGTGTTTGGTGACACATGTGAGATACTCAGCTAGTCTGTACTCTCTCTGTAGTGACCTGTAACACTCCCTCTTGTTCTGTTACCCAGTCTGTTCCTCCCAGTGCCCAGTGTACCTCTCCTTCAGAGCTGTGTGTAAGGTGTTTAGTGACACACGTGAGATACTCAGCTAGTCTGTACTCTCTCTGTAGTGACCTGTAACACTCCCTCTTGTTCTGTTACCCAGTCTGTACCTCCCAGTGCCCAGTTTACCTCTCCTTCAGAGCTGTTTGTACGGTGTTTAGTGACACATGTGAGATACTCAGCTAGTCTGTACTCTCTCTGTAGTGACCTGTAACACTCCCTCTTGTTCTGTTACCCAGTCTGTACCGCCCAGTGTACCTCTCCTTCAGAACTGTGTGTAAGGTGTTTAGTGACACATGTGAGATACTCAGCTAGTCTGTACTCTCTCTGTAGTGACCTGTAACACTCCCTCTTGTTCTGTTACCCAGTCTGTACCGCCCAGTGTACCTCTCCTTCAGAGCTGTGTGTAAGGTGTTTAGTGACACATGTGAGATACTCAGCTAGTCTGTACTCTCTCTGTAGTGACCTGTAACACTCCCTCTTGTTCTGTTACCCAGTCTGTACCTCCCAGTGCCCAGTGTACCTCTCCTTCAGAGCTGTGTGTAAGGTGTTTAGTGACACATGTGAGATACTCAGCTAGTCTGTACTCTGTAGTGACCTGTAACACTCCCTCTTGTTCTGTTACCCAGTCTGTACCTCCCAGTGTACCTCTCCTTCAGAGCTGTGTGTAAGGTGTTTAGTGACACATGTGAGATACTCAGCTAGTCTGTACTCTCTCTGTAGTGACCTGTAACACTCCCTCTTGTTCTGTTACCCAGTCTGTACCTCCCAGTGCCCAGTGTACCTCTCCTTCAGAGCTGTGTGTAAGGTGTTTAGTGACACATGTGAGATACTCAGCTAGTCTGTACTCTCTGTAGTGACCTGTAACACTCCCTCTTGTTCTGTTACCCAGTCTGTACCTCCCAGTGCTCAGTGTACCTCTCCTTCAGAGCTGTGTGTAAGGTGTTTAGTGACACATGTGAGATACTCAGCTAGTCTGTACTCTCTCTGTAGTGACCTGTAACACTCCCTCTTGTTCTGTTACCCAGTCTGTACCCCCTAGTGCTCAGTGTACCTCTCCTTCAGAGCTGTGTGTAAGGTGTTTAGTGACACATGTGAGATACTCAGCTAGTCTGTACTCTCTCTGTAGTGACCTGTAACGCTCCCTCTTGTTCTGTTACCCAGTCTGTACCTCCCAGTGCCCAGTTTACCTCTCCTTCAGAGCTGTTTGTACGGTGTTTAGTGACACATGTGAGATACTCAGCTAGTCTGTACTCTCTGTAGTGACCTGTAACACTCCCTCTTGTTCTGTTACCCAGTCTGTACCTCCCAGTGCCCAGTTTACCTCTCCTTCAGAGCTGTTTGTACGGTGTTTAGTGACACATGTGAGATACTCAGCTAGTCTGTACTCTCTCTGTAGTGACCTGTAACACTCCCTCTTGTTCTGTTACCCAGTCTGTACCGCCCAGTGTACCTCTCCTTCAGAACTGTGTGTAAGGTGTTTAGTGACACATGTGAGATACTCAGCTAGTCTGTACTCTCTCTGTAGTGACCTGTAACACTCCCTCTTGTTCTGTTACCCAGTCTGTACCGCCCAGTGTACCTCTCCTTCAGAGCTGTGTGTAAGGTGTTTAGTGACACATGTGAGATACTCAGCTAGTCTGTACTCTCTCTGTAGTGACCTGTAACACTCCCTCTTGTTCTGTTACCCAGTCTGTACCTCCCAGTGCCCAGTGTACCTCTCCTTCAGAGCTGTGTGTAAGGTGTTTAGTGACACATGTGAGATACTCAGCTAGTCTGTACTCTGTAGTGACCTGTAACACTCCCTCTTGTTCTGTTACCCAGTCTGTACCTCCCAGTGCTCAGTGTACCTCTCCTTCAGAGCTGTGTGTAAGGTGTTTAGTGACACATGTGAGATACTCAGCTAGTCTGTACTCTCTCTGTATTGACCTGTAACACTCCCTCTTGTTCTGTTACCCAGTCTGTACCCCCCAGTGCCCAGTGTACCTCTCCTTCAGAGCTGTTAGTAAGGTGTTTGGTGACACATGTGAGATACTCAGCTAGTCTGTACTCTCTGTAGTGACCTGTAACACTCCCTCTTGTTCTGTTACCCAGTCTGTACCCCCCAGTGCCCAGTGTACCTCTCCTTCAGAGCTGTGTGTAAGGTGTTTAGTGACACATGTGAGATACTCAGCTAGTCTGTACTCTCTGTAGTGACCTGTAACACTCCCTCTTGTTCTGTTACCCAGTCTGTACCTCCCAGTGCCCAGTGTACCTCTCCTTCAGAGCTGTGTGTAAGGTGTTTGGTGACATGTGAGATACTCAGTCTGTACTCTCTCTGTAGTGACCTGTAACACTCCCTCTTGTTCTGTTACCCAGTCTGTACCTCCCAGTGCCCAGTGTACCTCTCCTTCAGAGCTGTGTGTAAGGTGTTTAGTGACACATGTGAGATACTCAGCTAGTCTGTACTCTCTCTGTAGTGACCTGTAACACTCCCTCTTGTTCTGTTACCCAGTCTGTACCTCCCAGTGCCCAGTGTACCTCTCCTTTAGAGCTGTGTGTAAGGTGTTTAGTGACACATGTGAGATACTCAGCTAGTCTGTACTCTCTCTGTAGTGACCTGTAACACTCCCTCTTGTTCTGTTACCCAGTCTGTACCTCCCAGTGCCCAGTGTACCTCTCCTTCAGAGCTGTGTGTAAGGTGTTTAGTGACACATGTGAGATACTCAGCTAGTCTGTACTCTCTCTGTAGTGACCTGTAACACTCCCTCTTGTTCTGTTACCCAGTCTGTGCCTCCCAGTGCTCAGTGTACCTCTCCTTCAGAGCTGTGTGTAAGGTGTTTAGTGACACATGTGAGATACTCAGCTAGTCTGTACTCTCTCTCTGTAGTGACCTGTAACACTCCCTCTTGTTCTGTTACCCAGTCTGTACCTCCCAGTGCCCAGTGTACCTCTCCTTCAGAGCTGTGTGTAAGGTGTTTAGTGACACATGTGAGATACTCAGCTAGTCTGTACTCTCTCTGTAGTGACCTGTAACACTCCCTCTTGTTCTGTTACCCAGTCTGTACCTCCCAGTGCCCAGTGTACCTCTCCTTCAGAGCTGTGTGTAAGGTGTTTAGTGACATGTGAGATACTCAGCTAGTCTGTACTCTCTGTAGTGACCTGTAACACTCCCTCTTGTTCTGTTACCCAGTCTGTACCTCCCAGTGCCCAGTGTACCTCTCCTTCAGAGCTGTGTGTAAGGTGTTTAGTGACACATGTGAGATACTCAGCTAGTCTGTACTCTCTGTAGTGACCTGTAACACTCCCTCTTGTTCTGTTACCCAGTCTGTTCCTCCCAGTGCCCAGTGTACCTCTCCTTCAGAGCTGTGTGTAAGGTGTTTAGTGGCACATGTGAGATACTCAGCTAGTCTGTACTCTCTCTGTAGTGACCTGTAACACTCCCTCTTGTTCTGTTACCCAGTCTGTACCTCCCAGTGCCCAGTGTACCTCTCCTTCAGAGCTGTGTGTAAGGTGTTTAGTGACACATGTGAGATACTCAGCTAGTCTGTACTCTCTCTGTAGAGACCTGTAACACTCCCTCTTGTTCTGTTACCCAGTCTGTACCTCCCAGTGCCCAGTGTACCTCTCCTTCAGAGCTGTGTGTAAGGTTTTTAGTGACACATGTGAGATACTCAGCTAGTCTGTACTCTCTCTGTAGTGACCTGTAACACTCCCTCTTGTTCTGTTACCCAGTCTGTACCTCCCAGTGCCCAGTGTACCTCTCCTTCAGAGCTGTTTGTAAGGTGTTTAGTGACACATGTGAGATACTCAGCTAGTCTGTACTCTCTGTAGTGACCTGTAACACTCCCTCTTGTTCTGTTACCCAGTCTGTACCTCCCAGTGCCCAGTGTACCTCTCCTTCAGAGCTGTGTGTAAGGTGTTTAGTGACACATGTGAGATACTCAGCTAGTCTGTACTCTGTAGTGACCTGTAACACTCCCTCTTGTTCTGTTACCCAGTCTGTACCTCCCAGTGCCCAGTGTACCTCTCCTTCAGAGCTGTGTGTAAGGTGTTTAGTGACACATGTGAGATACTCAGCTAGTCTGTACTCTCTCTGTAGTGACCTGTAACACTCCCTCTTGTTCTGTTACCCAGTCTGTACCTCCCAGTGCCCAGTGTACCTCTCCTTCAGAGCTGTGTGTAAGGTGTTTAGTGACACATGTGAGATACTCAGCTAGTCTGTACTCTCTCTGTAGTGACCTGTAACACTCCCTCTTGTTCTGTTACCCAGTCTGTACCTCCCAGTGTACCTCTCCTTCAGAGCTGTTTGTAAGGTGTTTAGTGACACATGTGAGATACTCAGCTAGTCTGTACTCTCTCTGTAGTGACCTGTAACACTCCCTCTTGTTCTGTTACCCAGTCTGTACCTCCCAGTGCCCAGTGTACCTCTCCTTCAGAGCTGTTAGTAAGGTGTTTGGTGACACTTGTGAGATACTCAGCTAGTCTGTACTCTCTCTGTAGTGACCTGTAACACTCCCTCTTGTTCTGTTACCCAGTCTGTACCCCCCAGTGCCCAGTGTACCTCTCCTTCAGAGCTGTATGTAAGGTGTTTAGTGACATGTGAGATACTCAGCTAGTCTGTACTCGCTCTGTAGTGAACTGTAACACTCCATCTTGTTCTGTTACCCAGTCTGTACCCCCCAGTACCCAGTGTACCTCTCCTTCAGAGCTGTTTGTAAGGTGTTTGGTGACACTCTCTCATGGGCTGTGCTTTTGCTGATGTGGTTTTGCAGGTCTGATGTATATTCTCTAAATGCTTTTGATGCTGGGTCACAGAGTGCTTGGTGGTAAAGTGTGCTTGTGTCACTATTTGTGAGGTGACACCAGAATTTGTACACCCTTTTTTGCATTGGTAGCAACAATGGGAATCTTCCCAGCTCTACTCTGCACCCATTGTTAGGGGCGCTTCTGTGTACCCGCAGTGCATATTTACAGAATTGGAGATGTGCAATTTCTGTGAGAGTTTTGTCCCATTCTCGGTAGTTCTGGGTCAGTGTTGGGCCCCAGACCTCACAGCCATACAGCAGGATTGGTACAAATGCCTTAAGTAACAGTTCTGTAGGAGGGTTTAGACTGTCCCCTTAAGTAACAGTTCTGTAGGAGGGTTTAGACTGTCCCCTTAAGTAACAGTTCTGTAGGAGGGTTTAGACTGTCCCCTTAAGTAACAGTTCTGTAGGAGGGTTTAGACTGTCCCCTTAAGTAACAGTTCTGTAGGAGGGTTTAGACTGTCCCGTTAAGTAACAGTTCTGTAGGAGGGTTTAGACTGTCCCCTTAAGTAACAGTTCTGTAGGAGGGTTTAGACTGTCCCCTTAAGTAACAGTTCTGTAGGAGGGTTTAGACTGTCCCTTTAAGTAACAGTTCTGTAGGAGGGTTTAGACTGTCCCTTTAAGTAACAGTTCTGTAGGAGGGTTTAGACTGTCCCTTTAAGTAACAGTTCTGTAGGAGGGTTTAGACTGTCCCCTTAAGTAACAGTTCTGTAGGAGGGTTTAGACTGTCCCTTTAAGTAACAGTTCTGTAGGAGGGTTTAGACTGTCCCCTTAAGTAACAGTTCTGTAGGAGGGTGTCTTCCCACCAATTCCACTTTACAGCAGTTTCATGTATAGGCCTGGGTGCCAGATTGAGTCAAATGCTTTTTTGAAGTGCACAAAACATGCAAACACCTTCCCTGATGGTGAGCTTTTCACATACTTGTTAGTGATAGCTTGTAATGTGAAGATGTGGTCTGTGGTTCTTTGTTTAGGGACTCACGTGCCTAAACCCTCCTACACAACTGTTACTTAAGGCATTTGTACCAATCCTGCTGTATGGCTGTGAGGTCTGGGGCCCAACACTGACCCAGAACTACCGAGAATGGGACAAAACTCTCACAGAAATTGCACATCTCCAATTCTGTAAATATGCACTGCGGGTACACAGAAGCGCCCCTAACAATGGGTGCAGAGCAGAGCTGGGAAGATTCCCATTGTTGCTACCAATGCAAAAACGGGTGTACAAATTCTGGTGTCACCTCACAAATAGTGACACAAGCACACTTTACCACCAAGCACTCTGTGACCCAGCATCAAAAGCATTTAGAGAATATACATCAGACCTGCAAAACCACATCAGCAAAAGCACAGCCCATGACAGAGTCACCAAACACCTTACACACAGCTCTGAAGGAGAGGTACACTGGGCACTGGGGGGTACAGACTGGGTAACAGAACAAGAGGGAGTGTTACAGGTCACTACAGAGAGTACAGACTAGCTGAGTATCTCACATGTGTCACTAAACACCTTACACACAGCTCTGAAGGAGAGGTACACTGGGCACTGTGAGGTACAGACTGGGTAACAGAACAAGAGGGAGTGTTACAGGTCACTACAGAGAGTACAGACTAGCTGAGTATCTCACATGTGTCACTAAACACCTTACACACAGCTCTGAAGGAGAGGTACACTGGGCACTGGGAGGAACAGACTGGGTAACAGAACAAGAGGGAGTGTTACAGGTCACTACAGAGAGGGTACAGACTAGCTGAGTATCTCACATGTGTCACTAAACACCTTACACACAGCTCTGAAGGAGAGGTACACTGGGCACTGGGAGGTACAGACTGGGTAACAGAACAAGAGGGAGTGTTACAGGTCACTACAGAGAGAGTACAGACTAGCTGAGTATCTCACATGTGTCACTAAACACCTTACACACAGCTCTGAAGGAGAGGTACACTGGGCACTGGGAGGTACAGACTGGGTAACAGAACAAGAGGGAGTGTTACAGGTCACTACAGAGAGAGTACAGACTAGCTGAGTATCTCACATGTGTCACTAAACACCTTACACACAGCTCTGAAGGAGAGGTACACTGGGCACTGGGAGGTACAGACTGGGTAGCAGAACAAGAGGGAGTGTTACAGGTCACTACAGAGAGAGAGTACAGACTAGCTGAGTATCTCACATGTGTCACTAAACACCTTACACACAGCTCTGAAGGAGAGGTACACTGGGTACTGGGAGGTAGAGACTGGGTAACAGAACAAGAGGGAGTGTTACAGGTCACTACAGAGAGAGTACAGACTAGCTGAGTATCTCACATGTGTCACTAAAAACCTTACACACAGCTCTGAAGGAGAGGTACACTGGGCACTGGGAGGTACAGACTGGGTAACAGAACAAGAGGGAGTGTTACAGGTCACTACAGAGAGAGTACAGACTAGCTGAGTATCTCGCACGTCACTAAACACCTTACACACAGCTCTGAAGGAGAGGTACACTGGGCACTGGGAGGTACAGACTGGGTAACAGAACAAGAGGGAGTGTTACAGGTCACTATAGAGAGAGTACAGACTAGCTGAGTATCTCACATGTGTCACTAAACACCTTACACACAGCCCTGAAGGAGAGGTACACTGAGCACTGGGAGGTACAGACTGGGTAACAGAACAAGAGGGAGTGTTACAGGTCACTACAGAGAGAGTACAGACTAGCTGAGTATCTCACATGTGTCACTAAACACCTTACACACAGCTCTGAAGGAGAGGTACACTGGGCACTGGGAGGTACAGACTGGGTAACAGAACAAGAGGGAGTGTTACAGGTCACTACAGAGAGTACAGACTAGCTGAGTATCTCACATGTGTCACTAAACACCTTACACACAGCTCTGAAGGAGAGGTACACTGGGCACTGGGAGGTACAGACTGGGTAACAGAACAAGAGGGAGTGTTACAGGTCACTACAGAGAGAGTACAGACTAGCTGAGTATCTCACATGTGTCACCAAACACCTTACACACAGCTCTGAAGGAGAGGTGCACTGGGAGGTACAGACTGGGTAACAGAACAAGAGGGAGTGTTACAGGTCACTACAGAGAGAGTACAGACTAGCTGAGTATCTCACATGTGTCACCAAACACCTTACACACAGCTCTGAAGGAGAGGTACACTGGGCACTGGGAGGTACAGACTGGGTAACAGAACAAGAGGGAGTGTTACAGGTCACTACAGAGAGAGAGTACAGACTAGCTGAGTATCTCACATGTGTCACTAAACACCTTACACACAGCTCTGAAGGAGAGGTACACTGGGCACTGGGAGGTACAGACTGGGTAACAGAACAAGAGGGAGTGTTACAGGTCACTACAGAGAGAGTACAGACTAGCTGAGTATCTCACATGTGTCACTAAACACCTTACACACAGCTCTGAAGGAGAGGTACACTGGGCACTGGGAGGTACAGACTGGGTAACAGAACAAGAGGGAGTGTTACAGGTCACTACAGAGAGAGTACAGACTAGCTGAGTATCTCACATGTGTCACTAAACACCTTACACACAGCTCTGAAGGAGAGGTACACTGGGCACTGGGAGGTACAGACTGGGTAACAGAACAAGAGGGAGTGTTACAGGTCACTACAGAGAGAGTACAGACTAGCTGAGTATCTCACATGTGTCACTAAACACCTTACACACAGCTCTGAAGGAGAGGTACACTGGTCACTGGGAGGTACAGATAGGGTAACAGAACAAGAGGGAGTGTTACAGGTCACTACAGAGAGAGTACAGACTAGCTGAGTATCTCACAAGTGTCACTAAACACCTTACATACAGCTCTGAAGGAGAGGTACACTGGGCACTGGGAGGTACAGACTGGGTAACAGAACAAGAGGGAGTGTTACAGGTCACTACAGAGAGAGTACATACTAGCTGTGTATCTCACATGTCACTAAACACCTTACACACAGCTCTGAAGGAGAGGTACAGTGAGCACTGGGAGGTACAGACTGGGTAACAGAACAAGAGGGAGTGTTACAGGTCACTACAGAGAGAGTACATACTAGCTGTGTATCTCACATGTGTCACTAAACACCTTACACACAGCTCTGAAGGAGAGGTACACTGGGCACTGGGAGGTACAGACTGGGTAACAGAACAAGAGGGAGTGTTACAGGTCACTACAGAGAGAGTACAGACTAGCTGAGTATCTCACATGTGTCACCAAACACCTTACACACAGCTCTGAAGGAGAGGTACACTGGGCACTGGGAGGTACAGACTGGGTAACAGAACAAGAGGGAGTGTTACAGGTCACTACAGAGAGAGTACAGACTAGCTGAGTATCTCACATGTGTCACTAAACGCCTTACACACAGCTCTGAAGGAGAGGTACACTGGGCACTGGGAGGTACAGTCTGGGTAACAGAACAAGAGGGAGTGTTACAGGTCACTACAGTGAGTACAGACTAGCTGAGTATCTCACATGTGTCACTAAACACCTTACACAGCTCTGAAGGAGAGGTACACTGGGCACTGGGAGGTACAGACTGGGTAACAGAACAAGAGGGAGTGTTACAGGTCACTACAGAGAGAGTACAGACTGAGTATCTCACGTGTGTCACTAAACACCTTACACACAGCTCTGAAGGAGAGGTACACTGAGCACTGGGAGGTACAGACTGGGTAACAGAACAAGAGGGAGTGTTACAGGTCACTACAGAGAGAGTACAGACTAGCTGAGTATCTCACATGTGTCACTAAACACCTTACACACAGCTCTGAAGGAGAGGTACACTGGGCACTGGGAGGTACAGACTGGGTAACAGAACAAGAGGGAGTGTTACAGGTCACTACAGAGAGAGTACAGACTAGCTGAGTATCTCACATGTGTCACTAAACACCTTACACACAGCTCTGAAGGAGAGGTACACTGAGCACTGGGGGCACAGACTGGGTAACAGAACAAGAGGGAGTGTTACAGGTCACTACAGAGAGAGTACAGACTAGCTGAGTATCTCACATGTGTCACTAAACACCTTACACACAGCTCTGAAGGCGAGGTACACTGGGCACTGGGAGGAACAGATAGGGTAACAGAACAAGAGGGAGTGTTACAGGTCACTACAGAGAGAGTACAGACTAGCTGAGTATCTCACATGTGTCACTAAACACCTTACACACAGCTCTGAAGGAGAGGTACACTGGGCACTGGGAGGTACAGACTGGGTAACAGAACAAGAGGGAGTGTTACAGGTCACTACAGAGAGAGTACAGACTGAGTATCTCACGTGTGTCACTAAACACCTTACACACAGCTCTGAAGGAGAGGTACACTGAGCACTGGGAGGTACAGACTGGGTAACAGAACAAGAGGGAGTGTTACAGGTCACTACAGAGAGAGTACAGACTAGCTGAGTATCTCACATGTGTCACTAAACACCTTACACACAGCTCTGAAGGAGAGGTACACTGGGCACTGGGAGGTACAGACTGGGTAACAGAACAAGAGGGAGTGTTACAGGTCACTACAGAGAGAGTACAGACTAGCTGAGTATCTCACATGTGTCACTAAACACCTTACACACAGCTCTGAAGGAGAGGTACACTGGGCACTGGGGGCACAGACTGGGTAACAGAACAAGAGGGAGTGTTACAGGTCACTACAGAGAGAGTACAGACTAGCTGAGTATCTCACATGTGTCACTAAACACCTTACACACAGCTCTGAAGGAGAGGTACACTGGGCACTGGGAGGTACAGACTGGGTAACAGAACAAGAGGGAGTGTTACAGGTCACTACAGAGAGTACAGACTAGCTGAGTATCTCACACGTGTCACTAAACACCTTACAAACAGCTCTGAAGGAGAGGTACACTGGGCACTGGGAGGTACAGACTGGGTAACAGAACAAGAGGGAGTGTTACAGGTCACTACAGAGAGAGTACAGACTAGCTGAGTATCTCACATGTGTCACTAAACACCTTACACACAGCTCTGAAGGAGAGGTACACTGGGCACTGGGAGGTACAGACTGGGTAACAGAACAAGAGGGAGTGTTACAGGTCACTACAGAGAGAGTACAGACTAGCTGAGTATCTCACATGTGTCACTAAACACCTTACAAACAGCTCTGAAGGAGAGGTACACTGGGCACTGGGAGGTACAGACTGGGTAACAGAACAAGAGGGAGTGTTACAGGTCACTACAGAGAGAGTACAGACTAGCTGAGTATCTCACATGTGTCACTAAACACCTTACACACAGCTCTGAAGGAGAGGTACACTGGGCACTGGGAGGTACAGACTGGGTAACAGAACAAGAGGGAGTGTTACAGGTCACTACAGAGAGAGTACAGACTAGCTGAGTATCTCACATGTGTCACTAAACACCTTACACACAGCTCTGAAGGAGAGGTACACTGGGCACTGGGGGCACAGACTGGGTAACAGAACAAGAGGGAGTGTTACAGGTCACTACAGAGAGAGTACAGACTAGCTGAGTATCTCACATGTGTCACTAAACACCTTACAAACAGCTCTGAAGGAGAGGTACACAGGGCACTGGGAGGTACAGACTGGGTAACAGAACAAGAGGGAGTGTTACAGGTCATTACAGAGAGTACAGACTAGCTGAGTATCTCACACGTGTCACTAAACACCTTACAAACAGCTCTGAAGGAGAGGTACACTGGGCACTGGGAGGTACAGACTGGGTAACAGAACAAGAGGGAGTGTTACAGGTCACTACAGTGAGTACAGACTAGCTGAGTATCTCACATGTGTCACTAAACACCTTACACAGCTCTGAAGGAGAGGTACACTGGGCACTGGGAGGTACAGACTGGGTAACAGAACAAGAGGGAGTGTTACAGGTCACTACAGAGAGAGTACAGACTAGCTGAGTATCTCACATGTGTCACTAAACACCTTACACACAGCTCTGAAGGAGAGGTACACTGGGCACTGGGGGCACAGACTGGGTAACAGAACAAGAGGGAGTGTTACAGGTCACTACAGAGAGAGTACAGACTAGCTGAGTATCTCACATGTGTCACCAAACACCTTACACACAGCTCTGAAGGAGAGGTACACTGAGCACTGGGAGGTACAGACTGGGTAACAGAACAAGAGGGAGTGTTATAGGTCACTACAGAGAGAGTACAGACTAGCTGAGTATCTCACAAGTGTCACTAAACACCTTACACACAGCTCTGAAGGAGAGGTACACTGGGCACTGGGAGGTACAGACTGGGTAACAGAACAAGAGGGAGTGTTACAGATCACTACAGAGAGAGTACAGACTAGCTGAGTATCTCACAAGTGTCACCAACCCAAAGCACAGACAGATACTCACTAAATACAGAATCTCTGACCACCAGCTGGAAATAGAGACTGGCAGATATCAGACAAAATGGAGACCCAGGGCAGGCAGACAATGTGCACAGTGTGACAGTGGGGACAGAGACCGAAGCGCACTTCCTCTTGTACTGTACAAGATACAAAATCTTAAGGGATAAATACTTCCCATAAATAATGAAAGAAATAACAGACTTCCCACAGATGTCGGAACAAGAAAGACTATGTGTACTCTTAGGAGAAAAAAAACAAAGCTACAAGGATAGTAGCAAAATATGTAGCAGACTGTCACATGACCAGAACCCCCAATCAGATTAAATGAACTATCATATTTACCCACTATACTCCTACTTTATTAATTGTTATTGATCTGTTTTATTGTAACGTATTACTTTAGCAACACATGTAATAATGTCATGCTAATAAAGTATTCTTGACTTGACTTGACTTGTGTGAGGGGAGGAGAGAGAGGAGATGTGTCAGCAGAGGGGAGGAGAGATACTGTGAGGGGAGGAGAGAGAGGAGATGTGTCAGCAGAGGGGAGGAGAGATACTGTGAGGGGAGGAGAGAGAGGAGATGTGTCAGCAGAGGGGAGGAGAGATACTGTGAGGGGAGGAGAGAGAGGAGATGTGTCAGCAGAGGGGAGGAGAGAGACTGTGTGAGGGGAGGAGAGAGACTGTGTGAGGGGAGGAGAGAGACTGTGTGAGGGGAGGAGAGAGAGGAGATGTGTCAGCAGAGGGGAGGAGAGAGACTGTGTGAGGGGGAGGAGAGAGACTGTGTGAGGGGAGGAGAGAGAGGAGATTTGTCAGCAGAGGGGAGGAGAGAGACTGTGTGAGGGGAGGAGAGAGACTGTGTGAGGGGAGGAGAGAGACTGTGTGAGGGGAGGAGAGAGACTGTGTGAGGGGAGGAGACAGAGAGACTGTGTGAGGGGAGGAGAGAGACTGTGTGAGGGGAGGAGAGAGAGGAGATGTGTCAGCAGAGGGGAGGAGAGAGACTGTGTGAGGGGGAGGAGAGAGACTGTGTGAGGGGAGGAGAGAGAGGAGATTTGTCAGCAGAGGGGAGGAGAGAGACTGTGTGAGGGGAGGAGAGAGACTGTGTGAGGGGAGGAGAGAGACTGTGTGAGGGGAGGAGAGAGATTGTGTAAAATATGTAAATAACATTATCACAACATAAAATGGTAAATGAGGCAACAATAAGTCTCAGGTTAATTCGGAGATGGGCTAGCGGAATAGCTATAATAAAGCCCCAATATATCTATAGTCATGAATAAACTGGACGATTTTTTTGTTCTACATTTTAGTTCATGTTAAGCAAATATCAGTGGTTATGAGTAGGTAACCATAAGGGAATGCGCAGCATATGGGCGCAAAGTATCTAACGGCCGTTAGAGTAAAAAGCAGCGTTAAGCCTCATAACACTTTTTTACTTCTGCTGCTATTACGAGTCTTGTAGGTACAGCTGTCCCGCACACTTTTTTTGCCTTACCGCAAATCAACTTACGCAATTTGCGTATAGTCTATTTTCAATGGGACTTCCATAGTGCCGGTATTACAAGTTTTTTTTTTTTTTTAGGCCAAAAAGTGAGCGGTGCAGCCTATCCCGCAAAATTGGTAACGCATTCTAAAGTCAGTAGTTATGAGTTTTACATTACAAAGCTGTAGCATAAAACTCATAACTAAAGTGCTAAAAAGTACACTAACACCCATAAATTACCTATTAACCCCTAAACCGAGGCACTCCCGCATCGCAAACACATAGGAGATATCTCCCCTACACTCTTCCACTTCTCGCCCCTTTTTAAAAAAAAAAAAATTCTGAACAAAACATAACCCCACTTCTTTTTTCCACATGCCACTCACACTTTTTTTTTTCTTTATTTCTAGTAAACACATGGAGAAATGTGTCCATAATTTGAAAGACAAATCTCCTATGATGGCGACCAAAAACAGGGAGAGAAATAAAAATAAGCCTAGCACTGAAAGTATCACTGCAGAATCAGGGGAACAGTCAGTCTCGAGCTTAGAATCTCAATTATTTCTCAGATCTCGAATTTAATGCTACCACAATTCGAAAATATAAGGAAATATATCTCAGAGATATCTACTGATTTAAAACAGTTAAATGCAAGAATGGTAGAGGCTGAGAATAGAATCTCCAATTTGGAGGATCAATTATGTGAGAAAGAAACAACTATTAAAATGTTAGCATCACAAACTAATAAACTACAGGAAAGGCTAGACTCACTAGAAGATAGGGCGAGAAGGAACAATATTAGAATACTTGGTGTTCCAGAGAAATATCTAAATGATGATCTAGAGAAGTTAGTATCAAAAGAAATTCCAGAACATCTGCAAACGATAATAAAAAGAGAAATAATAGTGGAGAGAGCCCACGGGATTGGCATTAGAACTACCGAAGTGCAGTCTAGATCTTTTAATAGAGGCTATCCTAGACCAGTTATAGCACAACTCTTAAATTATCAAGATAAGGTAGAAATTATGAAGGCTTATAAAAAATTGAAAGAACCCTTAGTACTTGACGGCTCGAAAATTCAGATATTTCAGGATTTTTCATTAGAGACAGCAACTAAGAGGAAGAGCACGTCTCAGATCTGTAGTCAAATCATTCAGAGAGGAATAAAAGCATAAGTAGTCTACGCTGCTATTTTATTGGTGGAATGTAATGAGGGTAGCAAAATGTTTGGGAGTATACAAGTAGCAAAACACTTCCTGGATATGTCATTAAAAGAATAAGGTTTTTGGGGTTTATGCCTATATTTTATCGGTTTTCTGAATATAATAGATAAGTTATCTGGAAATGATGTATCTGGTAATTGCATATTACTATATCTGAAAGAATGATAATTGTGAATATGGACATAACGACATATAAGATATATGCTAGCTTGTATGTGTTCTGGATGAATATTTTTTGTACAGTGGATTATAAATATGAGCAGAATACGTTGTAATTTTGTAGTCCCCTCCAGACCTGGTCCTAAATTTGCCCCTGAGGGGGGGAAAGGGAAGGAAAATTTTGTTTTCTTTTGATTTTTCCTTTTTTTTTTTTTTTTTTTTTTTTCTCTTCTCTTACTCCTCTCTTACGGTATCCAAGTCCCTCTCAATGCATATAAGAGGTTAGTAAGCTGATGAGCAGTGTAGTGACATTAACATCTTGGAATGTGGTGGGCATCACCTCACCAATAAAAAGAAAAGCAATTATTAAACATTTTAAAAAACTTAATACTGATATAGCTCTCCTACAAGAAACACGACTAAAAGAAAAGGAAATTTGTAAATTAAATAGGATTTTTTTCAATCTTAATTCCGATTGGCTGATAGATTCCGATTGGCTGATAGAATTCTAAGGGACGCCATCTTGGATGACATCACTTAAAGAAACATTCATTCGGGAAGAAGACTTTGTTGGAAGAGGATGCTCCACGCCAGATGTCTTGAAGATGGAGCTGCGCCAGATGGATGAAGATAGAAGATGCCGTCTGGATGAAGACTTCCCATCTGGGGGACCACTTCTCCCGGCTTGGATGAAGTCTGCTCCCGGCTTTGTTGAAGACTTCTTGCCGCTTCGATGAGGACTTCTCCCGGCTTCGTTGAGGATGGATGTCGGATCTTCAAAATTGTAAGTGGATCTTCAGGGGGTTAGTGTTAGTTTTTTTTAAGGGTTTATTGGGTGGGTTTTATTTTTAGGTTAGGGCTTTGGGCTGCAATAGAGCTAAATGCCCTTTTAAGGGCAATGCCCATCCAAATGCCCTTTTCAGGGCAATGGGGAGCTTAGTTTTTTTTTAGTTTGGGTTTTATTTGGGGGGGTTGGTTGTGTGGGTGGTGGGTTTTACTGTTGGGGGGGTTGTTTGTATTTTTTTCAGGTAAAAGAGCTGATTTCTTTGGGGCAATGCCCCGCAAAAGGCCCTTTTAAGGGCTATTGGTAGTTTAGGCTAGGGTTTTTGTTTTGTTTATTTTGTGTAATTTAGTGGGGGGGGGTTGTAATTTAGGTAATTGTATTTAATTTAGGTAATTGTATTTAATTGTAGTGTAAGGTTAGGTGTTAGTGTAACTCAGGTTAGGTTTTATTTTACAAGTAAATTTGTCTGTATTTTAGCTAGGTAGTTAGTAAATAGTTAATAACTATTCTACCTAGTTTAAAATAATACAAACTTACCTGTAAAATAAAAAATAAAACCTAAGATAGCTACAATATAACTATTAGTTATATTGTAGCTATCCTAGGGTTTATTTTAAAGGTAAGTATTTAGTTTTAAATATGAATTATTTAGTAATTAATTGTAGGTTTGATTTAGTTTTCATTTAATTATATTGAAGTTAGGGGGTGTTAGGGTTATAGTGGCGGCGACGCTGGGGGCAGCAGATTAGGGGTTAATAAACGTAGGTAGGTGGCGGGAGATTAGGGGTTAATACTATTTAACTAATGTTTGCGATGCAGGAGTGCGGTGGTTTAGGGGTTAATATGTTTATTATAGTGGTGGCGATGTCCAGAGCGGCAGATTAGGGGTTAATAAATATAATGTAGGTGTCGGCGATGTTGGGGGCGGCAGATTTAGGGGTGTTTAGACTCGGGGTTCATGTTAGGGTGTTGGGTGTAAATATAAATTTAGTTTCCCCATAGGAATCAATGGGGCTGCGTTACGGAGCTTTACGCTGCTTTTTTGCAGGTGTTAGACTTTTTTTCAGCCGGCTCTCCCCACTGATGTCTATGGGGAAATAGCGCATGAGCATGTAAAACCAGCTCACCGCAGCTTTCAGCAGCGTTGGTATTGGAGTGCGGTAGGAAGCTCAATTTTGCTCTACGCTCACTTCTTGCCTAATAACGCCGGGTTTAGGAAAACCTGTAATGCCAGCGCTGTAGGTAAGTGAGCGGTGACAATAACGTGCAAGTTAGCACCGCACCCCTCATAACGCAAAACTCGTAATCTGGCCGAACGGTAGTTAATAAATGTATCACAATAGCAATGTCAGAAATAAATGTGCAAAAAAACAATGTTGTGCAGTGAGAAACAAATAATCAAATTACTCTAGCGGGATGAATTACTGGCTGTGTGAACCTGGTCCCCCTACAATCGGCGCAAATAAAAAAAATCCACTGTGTTTCGTTAGTGCTACGTTTGTGCTGTTTTGTGCTGCTTTTATTTTTAAGATAATAGCAATTGTTTTTTGAGTTATTACAGATTTACAACAGCCAAAACACATGGAACCGGCTGGTTGGTTAGTGCTGCGTTTGTGCTGTTTAAATCTCTGCGATTTATTAACGATTTAATAAAGGTCACCCAGACCCCTACAACAGCCAAAACACATGGAACCGGCTGGTTGGTTAGTGCTGCGTTTGTGCTGTTTAAATCTCTGCGATTTATTAACGATTTAATAAAGGTCACCCAGACCCCCTACAACAGCCAAAACACATGAAACCGGCTGGTTGGTTAGTGCTGCGTTTGTGCTGTTTAAATCTCTGCGATTTATTAACGATTTAATAAAGGTCACCCAGACCCCCTACAACAGCCAAAACACATGAAACCGGCTGGTTGGTTAGTGCTGCGTTTGTGCTGTTTAAATCTCTGCGATTTATTAACGATTTAATAAAGGTCACCCAGACCCCCTACAACAGCTAAAAGATATGAAACTGGGCTGGATGGTTAGTGCTATGTTTGACGGTTTGTGCCATTAAAATCTTTATTTGTGCTGCTTTGGTTTTTTAGTTATAACAGTTTTTGTTTTTTTGTCAATGCCCATTATGTAACCCACCATCCAATTCACCTCAGCTGTGTAAAGTTGGCACTCCATGTTTTCAAAATGTGAATAAAAATAAACCATTCATTTGTGCTGTTTCTGCTGATTTGTGCTAAAAAAATTAACATTAGTGCCAGTTTTGTTTTGCACATATTATGCATTATATTTGATCAAACTCCGCCCACTTTGCACTCCACATTATTACATTTTAAAAACAAACATAACATTCATTTGTGCTGAGATTCTGATGATTTGTGCTCAAAAAATTAACGTTTGTGCTGGTTTGGTTTTGGAAATATTGATGATTATATTTGATCAAACTCCGCCCACTTTACACCCCACATTATAAAATTTTAAAAACAAATATACCATTTGTCTTTAAAGCACACTATATTAGCTTGTATTATTGATGTTATTGATAATAAGATAATAGCATCATCACTTTATCATTATAAATTGCACTTTTAATTCATATTATTGCACTTTCTATACACAGCAACACTTTATTCTTTAGTACTACCAGTTTTGCGCAAAGCACACTTATTACAACCGACCTAGCAGTCGCTATAAGTTCCTGCAATATAGTAGGCAACAGCACTTTCATTATTTATACACTCATAGTAGGTACATATACACATTAGGTGTATTTTTATATGCATATTTGTGCTGACATTTCTAAATTGCTATTTTTTGAACTACGAGCCATGTTTTAAGATGTGTTTTATGACCAGTCATTAGATCTTATTATTAAATATTTTTAAATATTATTTTTATGCAATTTTACTTACTATTAAATGATATATATCTATTTAGAAAGTTGTGATTTTTTTGGCATTATACCCCGTAGCTGTTTAGCGCACGTATACAACCCCTTATTCTAATAATACCTAATTTGTATGTGCTGCCTTTGTGCTGATTTGTGCAGCAAATTTGTGCCAGTTTCCTTTTAAAAATACTGAGCATTATATATGATCAAACTCCGCCCACTTTGCACCACACATTATTCAATTTTAAATAAAAACATTTATTTGTACTAAAAAAATTTACGTTTGTGCTGGTTTGGTTTTGAAAATATTGAGCATTATATTTGATCAAACCCCGCCCAGATTTGTGCTGCTTTTATTTTTAAGATAATTACAATACAGCTAGATTGCGAGTTTTGCATTATGAGTGAAAAAGCTTCATAACGCTGTTTTTTCCCTACCATTGCGATTATGAGTCTTGCAGGTATAGGTGTACCGCACCCTTTTTTTGGCCGTCGCGCAACGTCAGTACCACACTTTTAAAAAAAGTCCTTTTTCAATGGGACTTCCATAGCGGCGGTATTGCGAGTTTTACCTGGGAGGCCAAAAACTGAGCTGTACAGCCCATACCGTCAAGATCCGCACCGTAAACTGAAAGTCAGTAGTTATGAGTTTTATGCTACAAAGCTGTTCCATAAAACTCATAACTAAACTATTAACCCCTAAACCAAGGCCCTCCCGCATCGCAAACACTAAAATAAAATTATTAACCCCTAATCTGCCACTCCGGACATCGCCGCCACTAGAATAAAATTAATAATCCTTAAACCGCCTTCCCGCATAAAAAACACTATTTAAATATAATTAACACCTAATCTGCCTTCCGCCCACTCCGCCGCTATAATAAACCTATTAACCCTTAAACCTAACCCTAACACCCCCTAACTTAAAAATAATTATAAAAAAATATAAATAAAACCTACTATTAATAACTAAATAATTCCTATTTAAAACTAAATAATTACCTATAAAATAAAACATAAGCTAGCTACAATATAACTAACTAATAGTTACATTGTAGCTAGCTTAGGTTTTATTATTATTTTACAGGCAAGTTTGTATTTATTTTAACTAGGTAGAATAGTTAGTAAATAGTTATTAACAATTTACTAACTACCTAGCTAAAATAAATACAAATTTTACCTGTAAAATAAAACGTAACCTGAGTTACACTAACACCTAACATTACAATAAAATAAATTAAGTTAAAAAAATACACTTATCTATATTACAAAAATAATAAACACTAAATTACACAAAATAAAAAAAGAAATTGTCAAAAATAAAAATGAATTACTCCAAATCTAATAGCCCTATCAAAATAAAAAAGCCCCCTCAAAAAAAAAAAAAACCCTACCCTACACTAAACTGCCAATAGCCCTTAAAAGGGACTTTTTCGGGGCATTGAAAAACAAATACAAACAACCCCCCAACAGTAAAACCCACCACCCACACAACCAAACCCCCAAATAAAATACTAACTAAAAAACCTAAGCTCCCCATTGCCCTGAAAAGGGCATTTGGATGGGCATTGCCCTTAAAAGGCATTTAGCTCTTTTACGTTGCCCAAAACCCTAAGCTAAAATTTAAACCCACCCAATAAACCCTTAAAAAAAACCTATCACTGACCCCCGAAGATCCACTTACAGTTTTGGAAGACCGGACATCCATCCTCATCCAGCCGGCAAAGTCTTCATCCAAGCCGCAAGAAGTCTTTAACGAAGCCAGGAGAAGTCTTTATCCAAGCGGCAAGAAGTCGTCCTCCAGACGGGCAGAAGTCTTCAGCCAGACGGCATCTTTTATCTTCATCCTTCCAACGCGGAGCGGCTCCATCTTCAAGACATCCGGCGCGGAGCATCCTCTTCATACATTCCCAGCCGTACACTGAAGGTTCCCTTTAAGGGACATCATCCAAGATGGCGTCCCTTGAATTCCGATTGGCTGAAATACTAAACTATCCCTACCACTAAACCTAAGTCTAACCCTACAAATAGCCCTGAAAAGGGCTTTTTGCGTGGCATTACCCCAAAGTAAACCGCTCTATTGCCAGCCCTTAAAAGGGCTTTTTGTGGGGCATGCCCCAAAGAAATCAGCTCTTTTACCAGCCCTTAAAAGGGCTTTTGGCGGGGCATTGTCACAAAGAAATCGGCTCTTTTGCCTATAATCTAAATCCCCCTACACCGCCGCCACCTATAATAAATGTATTACCCCCTAATCTAATCCCCCTACACCGACGCCACCTATATTAAATAGATATCCCCCTACACCGCCGCCAGCTATATTAACTATATTAACCCTAATTATATTAGGGTTAATATAGTTATTATATAATATATATTAACTTTATTAACCTTAATTATATTAGGGTTAATATAGTTAATATCGTTATTATATATATATATATATATATATATATATATATATATATATATATATATATATATATATATATATATATATATATATAAGTATAATAACCCTATCTAACTCTAACATCCCTAACTAAATTCTTATTAAAATAAATCTTAGGTAAAATAATTATCAATTTACCTGTAAAATAAATCCTAACCTAACTTACAAATACACCTACACTATCAATAAATTAAATAAACTACAAATATCTAAAATACAATTAAATACACTAAACTAAATTACAAAAAAAAATTACAAGAATTTTAAGCTAATTACACCTATTCTAAGCCCCCTAATAAAATAACAAAGCCCCCCCCCAAAAAAAATATTTCCCTACCCTAATCTAAATTAAAAAAGTTAACAGC
>NC_069509.1:11082730-11087730 GCF_027579735.1 Bombina bombina | reverse complement strand
CTTATTGAGTATATTACACCATTTAATGCAAAAATCAGGATTGTTCCTGCCTATCGTTGGGACATTCCTGATGCGGAAGCCCCTAGGAATGAATTTCTTACGGTGATACTCAGATAAGTATGCTCCATGTAATGCATAGTCAATATCTTTTTTCTTCATTTTGGCCAGTTTCTCATAAACATTTTTTGTTTGTTCTATAATGGCCCTCTGGGGTATTGCTGCAAAACGTATGCGAGATGCATCTTCTTCAGTAAAAAAGAATTCCTCTGCACCTTTTATTTCTTCCCCCAGATTCAATTCCTGTGTTGTTTCAATCCCCTCAGCCATGATGTATCAAAAAATCTTCAATTATTGGTCAATGCACAGTGTCCATAAAAACAAAGAAAATATGAAAATCCTCAGGAGTCACAGTCTGTATCTCAATATCAGCCGGGTGCTAATACAATAAAAATACAATATCCCAAGAGGTAGCAGCACTCACGGTAACACAGTCCTTTATTTAGCCTGCCCGGGGTGCTTTAAAGTAACAATATAGGCATCCAACAAGAAAAGCACTCACCGGGTCTTATCCAGCAAAAATCTTTTTAATATGTGACGTTTCGGGGTTGCCCCCGTCCTCAGACAACAGTTACAGGTATATACATTTACTCACCTTATATACACAAACAAACCCGCTCCCAAGTGTGATCCCGCCGGCGGCGTACCGGAAGTGAGTTGCCGCGCGTAGAGCCCTACGTCACCGGTTACCATAGCAACCAGGACGCCACCCGGCGGAATCCTAGTTAAAAAATTGGAAACATAAAAAGTGCATTATACAGAATGGCTGTAGGAATAGATGTCTGCTAGCAAAACAATCTGTCATGATATCCTGCTAGTCTTAAATACCAAAAACGGGGAAATGATTTTTTCTTTATCCTAACACCGTAACTAACAGCAGGAGCTATATGGATTACTTAATATATATTCTATTAGGGCTTCTGGCCACTAAATCTACAGCAAAACAAACTATGTGAGTCCATGCATCTAGGTTCAGAAAAAACAAAAAACAAACAAAGCATAAATAAATATAGAAAACAAAAAATAACCAAATAAGCCATAAACAATATATAGAATTAAATAAAGAGACAAACCAAAGAACGTGAAAAAAGTGAAAAAATATAATAAATAAAACAAAAACAAAAAACGAAAACAAATATTAAAAAAGTTAAAAAATATATAAAGGTATAAAAGCAGGAGAAGAAACAAAAAAAGAAAAGGAAAAAAGAGAGAAGAACCAAGAGACATGTAACAAGAGGGTATCAGAAAGAGGTATCCTACAAAAAGCAATGCCAATCTAAGTTGACATTCAGGCCCCTGGGGGCCATGGTGCCAAGATTGTAAATCCATTTGGATTCACGCTGTAGTAGTATTCTACCCCTGTCACCCCCTCTAGTAAGAGGGGGCACATGATCAATGATAATATATTTTAGATCAGCAACTGAATGTTTTAATAGGGCAAAATGCCTGGCCACTGGTTGGTCAGAGTCACCACGATCAATAGCTGCTCTTATTGCTGATCTGTGGTTGGCCATTCTTGTACGAAGGTCGTCCACAGTTTTTCCCACATAGAACAAACCGCATTCACAGTGTAACAAATACACTATGTATTTGGTTGTACATGTGACCCGATGTCTGATGCTGTAAGTCCTATTTTTGTAGGGATGTCTGAACACTTTACCAGTTGTTAGTCCATTGCATGTTGTACATCCTAAGCAGCGATAACAGCCAGGTTTAGATTGCAACCAGGTCTCTTTCATATAACTCCCCCTGGGATCCGTCTTGACAAGTTGGTCTCTTAAAGACCTCGCTCTCCGATATCCCATTCTAGGTGGTGCTGTCCCCTCAAACGGTAGATCCGGGTCTGAAGATATAAGAGACCAGTGTTTGCGTATACTCTCCGCTATGGCTGGTTTATCAACATCAAATGTTGTGGAGAACATAGTGTATTTGTTACACTGTGTATGCGGTTTGTTCTATGTGGGAAAAACTGTGGACGACCTTCGTACAAGAATGGCCAACCACAGATCAGCAATAAGAGCAGCTATTGATCGTGGTGACTCTGACCAACCAGTGGCCAGGCATTTTGCCCTATTAAAACATTCAGTTGCTGATCTAAAATATATTATCATTGATCATGTGCCCCCTCTTACTAGAGGGGGTGACAGGGGTAGAATACTACTACAGCGTGAATCCAAATGGATTTACAATCTTGGCACCATGGCCCCCAGGGGCCTGAATGTCAACTTAGATTGGCATTGCTTTTTGTAGGATACCTCTTTCTGATACCCTCTTGTTACATGTCTCTTGGTTCTTCTCTCTTTTTTCCTTTTCTTTTTTTGTTTCTTCTCCTGCTTTTATACCTTTATATATTTTTTAACTTTTTTAATATTTGTTTTCGTTTTTTGTTTTTGTTTTATTTATTATATTTTTTCACTTTTTTCACGTTCTTTGGTTTGTCTCTTTATTTAATTCTATATATTGTTTATGGCTTATTTGGTTATTTTTTGTTTTCTATATTTATTTATGCTTTGTTTGTTTTTTGTTTTTTCTGAACCTAGATGCATGGACTCACATAGTTTGTTTTGCTGTAGATTTAGTGGCCAGAAGCCCTAATAGAATATATATTAAGTAATCCATATAGCTCCTGCTGTTAGTTACGGTGTTAGGATAAAGAAAAAATCATTTCCCCGTTTTTGGTATTTAAGACTAGCAGGATATCATGACAGATTGTTTTGCTAGCAGACATCTATTCCTACAGCCATTCTGTATAATGCACTTTTTATGTTTCCAATTTTTTAACTAGGATTCCGCCGGGTGGCGTCCTGGTTGCTATGGTAACCGGTGACGTAGGGCTCTACGCGCGGCAACTCACTTCCGGTACGCCGCCGGCGGGATCACACTTGGGAGCGGGTTTGTTTGTGTATATAAGGTGAGTAAATGTATATACCTGTAACTGTTGTCTGAGGACGGGGGCAACCCCGAAACGTCACATATTAAAAAGATTTTTGCTGGATAAGACCCGGTGAGTGCTTTTCTTGTTGGATGCCTATATTGTTACTTTAAAGCACCCCGGGCAGGCTAAATAAAGGACTGTGTTACCGTGAGTGCTGCTACCTCTTGGGATATTGTATTTTTATTGTATTAGCACCCGGCTGATATTGAGATACAGACTGTGACTCCTGAGGATTTTCATATTTTCTTTGTTTTTATGGACACTGTGCATTGACCAATAATTGAAGATTTTTTGATACATCATGGCTGAGGGGATTGAAACAACACAGGAATTGAATCTGGGGGAAGAAATAAAAGGTGCAGAGGAATTCTTTTTTACTGAAGAAGATGCATCTCGCATACGTTTTGCAGCAATACCCCAGAGGGCCATTATAGAACAAACAAAAAATGTTTATGAGAAACTGGCCAAAATGAAGAAAAAAGATATTGACTATGCATTACATGGAGCATACTTATCTGAGTATCACCGTAAGAAATTCATTCCTAGGGGCTTCCGCATCAGGAATGTCCCAACGATAGGCAGGAACAATCCTGATTTTTGCATTAAATGGTGTAATATACTCAATAAGTGCTCCCTAGACCTGATATTACTTGTAATACAGGAGGTTTCCAGGCTTCTGGAAGTAAGTAAGATAGAAATATCCAAATATGAGGACCAATATATGCCGGTATTGGAAGCTGAGAGGGAACAAAATTGGCTTGGCAAACTAAAAGAGGATATAAAAAAGTATGAGGACGAGCTGATTACATTCAAAAATCGCAAACTAGAAGACGTGACCAACGACTATAAAAATAAGAGTGTCTATAGATGGCAATTGGGTCCCGATGAAAGAGCACAATATCGCACAAATAGACAATGGCGCCACAGATACAATAGAAGAAGACCTATGGATACAGTGGACAGCTCAGGCAATAGCACTGACTCTGATGGCAATACGACGACCGGTACCACTACACAGATGCATAATGACTACAGAAGTGGTATGACAACTAGATCAAAAAACGGGGAAGGACGAGGAACCACACAAGGCGGGGGGGGTTCAAGTCTACCGCCCAGACCCCCCAGGAGAGGCCGGCCAAGGAGGACCTAGTTGTCAATCTAAGTAATCATGTACTAACCGAGAATGAGAGAAGGGTTTTAAATAAGGGCTTGTCATTTATACCAACTGTCAAGTGTGATGACTTTGGACTATTTATAGATATCCAGAAGTTCTCAAGGAATTTGAGACTAAAAGAATACTTCAAGGATTATCAAGAACAACCGAAAAAGATATTCAAAGAGAAAAGTAAATTTGACCCTACAAGCTATAACCCTTCTATAAGAACCTTCTCCAGGATGGTACAACAGGATACTCTAAGGTCACATCAAAGAAAGAGTCGGTATAGACACAATCTGACCAAAGACGAAAGAAGCGCCCTCATTGACCTACAAAACAACACTTCCATAATTCTAAGGGAAGCGGACAAAGGGGGTGCCATTGTCGTTCAAAACTATACTAATTACAGGGCTGAAATTATACGACAATTGATGGATAAAGATACCTACACAAAACTCAGAGGTGATCCCACAAGTATATATAAAAGAAAACTTGACAACATGCTTCAACACTTGCATGAGACCAGCTATATAGATGGTGACGCCCTGGGTTTTATGACAGTACAACATCCAAGAGTACCTGTAATCTATACTCTACCAAAGATCCACAAGGATATGAAAACCCCCCCAGGGAGACCTATAGTCTCGGCTATAGGCTCACTGCTTCAGCCAATTGCTATCTATTTGGACAATATACTCCAACCACTGGTTAGGAGTATGGATTCTTTCCTCCTGGATTCAAGTGCAATGATAAGAATACTCAGCACCATCACTGATATACAAGGGGATACCTTGCTGGTCACTATGGACGTGACCAGCTTATATACAATAATACCTCACAATGAGGGGATAG
>NC_069509.1:11075230-11077730 GCF_027579735.1 Bombina bombina | reverse complement strand
GTATGCAGTGACAAAATTCATCCTCTTCTGTTGGTCTCTTTTTGGCATTTTCATGCTCAACTGGGCCCTTGCTTCCTTTATAGTGTTACCATTGTATCCTCTGCTGTAAAACCGTGATTCCATTTCTTTCAGTTGTACCTCACGGTTTTCCTCTGATGTGTTATTGCGGATGACTCTCAGCAGCTGTGCCTTAGGGATGGCTTTTATGAGTGATCTTGGATGGTAACTAGAAGCATGTAGCAGTGTGTTTCTGTCGGTAGACTTTTTGAATAAGGTGGTACCCAATCTGTTGTTTATCTTATAAATTCTTAGATCCAGGAAATCCACTTCATTGTAGCTGGACACTTCCTTCAATTGAACCTGTCCCCCTATTGTGTTCAGGGATTTGACCCACTCGCCAAAGGACTCAATCGTGCCTCTCCAGACCACAACGATATCATCAATGTAGCGCTTGTAAAAGCGTACTTGTTGATTGTCATATACCTTGAACACCTTTTCCTCCATATGTTCCATGAATAAGTTTGCAAAAGCAGGTGCCATATTCGAGCCCATGGCCGTTCCCATGAGCTGAAGATAAAATCTCCTTTCGAATTTAAAGTAGTTCAGCTTAAGACATAGAGATAGAAGTTCAATAATAAAGCTGGTAGGGGGACCCACATATGGGCATCTTTCAAGGCAATTGGTAATTATCTCCATCCCCATTTCGTGCGGTATAATAGTATAGAGGCTTGTGACGTCAAGACTGGCAAGCACGTCTCCTGGTTCTATGTCAGATATGTCAGTGAGATATGCAATGAGTGTGGTGGAGTCTCTTAAGTATGAGCGCATGTTTACAACCAGTGGTTGTAGCATAGAGTCAACATATTTAGCCAGGGGTTGTAGGAGTGACCCCCGTGCTGAGACAATGGGGCGTCCAGGTGGATGTACCAATTGTTTGTGTATCTTGGGGAGTGTATAGAGAATTGGCCTGACTGGGTTGTTAGTGGTTAGCCATTCCTTGGTGGTAGGGTCTATCCAGTTCATTTGTGCTGCATGTTCAATAACTGAGTCAATCCGTGCTTTATAGGTAATCGTGGGGTCACAAGGTAAGGCTTTGTAGGTTGAGACATCCGCCAGTTGTTTATCTATTTCAGTTTTATAATCTTGATAATCCTGCAGAACAACCGCACCACCCTTGTCCGCTGGGCGTATGACAATGGTAGAGTCATTTCTAAGGGATTGAACAGCTTCCCAGTCAGTTGTTGTCATATTATTTCTAGTTAGGCCTTGCTCCCTCTGTCCCAATCTTTGTTGGATAAGGCGAGTATAAGTTCTAATACTTGGATTCGTCGTGGGTGGTTCAAATGTACTTGGTTTCTTAAAGGGGTGTCTGTTTTCTTCCAATCCCTTTCCCTGGAAAAAGTCACCCAATTTCAGCTGCCTCTGGAAACGCATACTGTCAATATAAGTAGTGAAGTCATCAGCCTTAGTTGTGGGTACAAAGGAGAGGCCCTTCATAAGTACCCGCCTTTCGTTGTCATTCAGGACATGCTGGCTAAGATTGACCGTTACATCCTCCTCCTCCTGCGGGGGTAGTGGGGGTCTTCTTCCAAAATCCGCCCCTGCGTGTATGCGGTCTTCGCCCCTTCCCCTGGAGCGGGTGGTAATGCCTAAAAAAGGCTGAGTGCTGTGCTGGTTCTCATTCTCCTGTGGCCGGTCACCCGAGTAATCCGTGTCAGAGCCAGAACTTGAATCCACCACCGTGTTCAGTTGTCGGTGTGCATATGTTCTAAACCTTCTTTGTCTCCTTGGCTGGTACTGGGCTCTTTCAACCGGTCCAAGTGTCCATCGGTAAACCTTTTTATCCTTATAATCCTCCATAACATAACCAAGTTTTTTGTTTTTGAAGGCAATTAAGGCATTGTTGTATTCCCGTAGTTGTGTGTTAATCTTGTCCATCCAGTTCTCTGATTTGTCCTGCATCAGGATCTGGCCTTTAACTTCCTCCAAAATGCTGATATCATCCTTTGCTTTTTGCATCTGACATCTGACTTCCTCGACCACTAGCAAGATCAAATCAAGGGAACATTTATTCAATATCGCTACCCATTTCCTGCAGAAGTCAGAGTTCTGTCTGCCTATGGTGGGCACATTGTTGATTCTAAAGCCTCTAGGTATGAGTCTCTTCCTATGGTACTCAGAAAGGTAAATGCCATGAAGTTTAAGATCCACCTCTTTTTTCTTCAATTTGATGAGTTGATTGTACACAGTCACAGCATTTTCCGCTGGATCTTCAGGTAGTAAGGTGTCAAACAGTATCCTTGCTGCATCCAAGTCACTCATGGATAGTGTCTCTGCACCCTCCACATCAGCTGGAATAGTGGCTGTGGCCTGCGTGGGTTCAATGTGCTCCATTGTTGCTTTAGTAGTACCAATTAGTCCCCAGTGAATACCCACACCGTGGTGATGATACAATGTTAAAACACAAGTCCGGTAGTACAACAGAGTGAGGGATCTGATG
>NC_069509.1:11002730-11065230 GCF_027579735.1 Bombina bombina | reverse complement strand
CTGACACATATATGTCACTGTACAAGGTGACACGGTGTACGTACATTTACTTCATGCACAGTCGCTGACACTAGCAGCATTTTTGATTTAACATCTGCACTGCAAATGTAGATTTCAGGTTTGAATAATATTCTTAAAGGTACATAAATCTAAATTTCTTTCTTCTACTAGATACGACGAGTCCACGGATTCATCCTTACTTGTGGGATATTATCCTCCTGCTAACAGGAAGTGGCAAAGAGCACCACAGCAGAGCTGTATATATAGCTCCTCCCTTCTCTCCACCCCAGTCATTCTCTTTGCCTATACTAAGTAATAGGAAGAGGTAAAGTGAAAGAGGTGATAAAATCATAGTTTTTATTTTCTTCAAGCAAGACTTTTTTATTTTAAATGGTACCGGTGAGTGCTATTTTTTCCCAAGCAGCAGATGGATGAAGATTTCTGCCTGGAGACTGATGATCTTAGCAGTCACTAAGCTGTCACTAAGATCTAGAGTAGTTCCCACAGAATGGCTGAGGAGTACTTGAGAAACTTCAGTGTGAGGAACTTTTTTCATGCTACAAGCATTGAGGTATGTTCAGTCATTTTTTTCTGGAGAGACTGTGTTATTTCAGAACTGGCTGACAATATCCCAATAAGGGAAGGGGTAAGCAGTAATCCTACATGTGATAGAAGGGTATTACTGGGACCTGTATGTTATGGGCTGAAAAATAGTTGACACTGATAACATAATGTTTTTTGTGCAAAACGATTTTATGTTTGTAGAGCGATTTGTTTTTTGTGTAAAGCAAACGTTTTTCCTTTTGATGGCACTGGAGGGTTCACATGGCGTTCTTTAATAGTTGGGTATATGGAAACCCACATGGCTAGGTTCTAGACAGCTTTACTAGGCAGTGAGACATCAATGTAGATGGGCGGGGCCTAAATTTGCGCCTCAGTTGCGCAGTTGAATTCCCCATGCAAGCAGCAAGCTCCAGCTCCGGTGGGCCTAAACTGGAAGCTTTGGCCTAAACGAAGTGTTAGAGTGATTTTACAGACCCCTGAGGGCAGGTAGGCAGGGGGTTGATTGTTTAATTTCATAACGTTTTTTTCCATTAAGGGTTAAGCATACTTTACTTGTGGTGCAATCTTAGCTGGCAAGATAAGACACATATTTACTAAAATTGGGTTCATTATAACATTTTAGAGCAGTTTTGGAAAAATTGTACGCTTTTTGCAGGCTTTGCCATTTTAGCGCGTAGAGCGTTATGGCTTAAGTCTTGGTCTGCTGATGTGTCATCAAAATCCAAGCTTTTAGCTATTCCTTTTAAGGGTAAGACCCTATTCGGGCCTGAACTAAAGGAGATCATTTCCGACATTACTGGAGGTAAAGGTCATGCCCTTCCTCAGGACAAGACGGTTAAAATGAGGGCCAAACAGAATAATTTTTGTTCCTTTCGAAACTTTAAAGGTGGACCCTCTACTTCCTCCTCCGCCACAAAGCAGGAGGGGAATTTTGCACAATCCAAGTCAGTCTGGAAACCTAACCAGACCTGGAATAAAGGTAAACAGGCCAAGAAGCTCACTGCTGCTATCAAGACAGCATGAAGGGGCAGCCCCCGATCCGGGACCGGATCTAGTAGGGGGCAGACTTTCTCTCTTCGCTCAGGCATGGGCAAGAGAAGTTCAGGATCCCTGGGCATTAGAAATAGTGACCCAGGTGTATCAACTAGTATTAAAGGATTCTCTCCCAAGAGGGAGATTTCATCTTTCATGTTTGTCTGTAGACCAGACAAAAAGAGAGGCGTTCTTACGCTGTGTAGAAGACCTATATACCATGGGTGTAATCTGCCCAGTTCCAAAACTAGAACAGGGGCAGGGGTTTTACTCAAGTCTGTTTGTGGTTCCCAAAAAAGAGGGAACCTTCAGACCGATTTTAGATCTCAAATGCCTAAACAAATTTCTCAGAGTCCCATCGTTCAAGATGGAGACCATACAAACAATTTTACCAATGATCCAGGAGGGTCAATATATGACCACCGTGGATTTGAAGGATGCGTATCTTCACATTCCTATCCACAAAGATCATCACCAGTTTCTCAGGTTCGCCTTCCTGAACAAACACTACCAGTTTGTTGCCCTCCCTTTCGGGTTGGCTACAGCTCCCAGAATCTTCACAAAGGTGCTAGGGTCCCTTCTGGCGGTTCTAAGGCCGCGGGGCATAGCAGTGGCGCCCTATCTGGACGATATTGTGATTCAGGCATCAACTTACCATCTAGCCAAATCTCACACGGACATCGTGTTGGCTTTTCTAAGAACTCACGAGTGGAAGGTAAACATACTAAAGAGTTCACTAGTTCCACTGACAAGAGTTCCATTCCTAGGAACTCTGATAGACTCGGTAGACATGAAAATTTTTCTGACGGAGGTCAGAAAGTCAAAGATCCTAACTACTTGCCGAGAACTTCATTCCATTCCTCGGCCATCAGTGGCGCAGTGTATGGAGGTCATTGGGTTAATGAAGACAAAGAGTTCTCTAGCTATGATAGAGGTTTCCAAGATAATTCGATGGGCAGAGACGCACTCTTGCCATCTATCAGCAATCTACATCCCAGGAGTGGAAAACTGGGAAGCGGATTTTCTAAGTCGTCAGACTTTTCATCCGGGGGAGTGGGAGCTCCATCCGGAGGTGTTTACGACATTAATTCGTCAATGGGGCACACCGGAATTGGATCTGATGGCATCTCGTCAGAATGCCAAAATTCCTTGTTATGGATCCAGATCAAGGGATCCCCAAGCAGTACTGATAGATGCTCTAGCAGTACCTTGGTCGTTCAACCTGGCTTATGTGTTTCCTCCCTTTCCTCTCCTGCCTCATCTGATTGCCAGAATCAAACAGGAGAGGGCTTCGGTAATCTTGATGGCGCCTGCGTGGCCACGCAGGACCTGGTATGAAGATCTAGTGGAAATGTCATCTCTGCCACCATGGAAACTGCCACTGAGACAGGACCTTCTCATTCAAGGTCCGTTCCAACATCCAAATCTAATTTCGCTGCAGCTGACTGCCTGGAGATTGATTGATTGATTTTATCTAAGCGGGGATTCTCTGAGTCGGTTATGGATACCTTGATTCAGGCTCGGAAGCCTGTCACTAGGAAAATTTACCATAAGATATGGCATAAATATTTTTATTGGTGCGAATCCAAGGGCTACTCATGGAGTAGGGTTAGGATTCCTAGGATTTTGTCCTTTCTCCAAGAAGGATTGGAGAAGGGATTATCAGCTAGTTCCTTAAAGGGACAAATTTCTGCTTTGTCAATTTTACTACACAAGCGTCTGGTGGATGTCCCAGACGTTCAGTCTTTTTGTCAGGCTTTAGTCAGAATCAAGCCTGTGTTTAAACCTGTTGCTCCGCCATGGAGTTTGAATTTAGTGCTAAAAGTTCTTCAAGGGGTTCCGTTTGAACCTATGCATTCCATAGATATTAAGCTTTTATATTGGAAAGTTTTTGTTTTTAGTTGCTATCTCTTCTGCTCGAAGAGTTTCTGAGCTTTCTGCATTACAATGCAACTCGCCTTATCTTATATTCCATTCTGATAAGGTGGTTTTGCGTACTAAGCCTGGATTCCTTCCTAAGGTTGTTTCTAATAAGAATATTAATCAGGAAATTGTTGTTCCTTCTCTATGTCCTAATCCTTCTTCTAAGAAGGAGCGTTTGTTGCATAATCTGGACGTGGTTTGTGCCTTGAAGTTTTACTTACAAGCGACCAAGGATTTCCGTCAAACATCTTCTCTATTTGTTGTTTATTATGGAAAGCATAGGGGTCAAAAAGCTACGGCTACCTCTTTCTTTTTGGCTGAAAAGCATCATCCGTTTGGCATACGAGACTGCTGGACAGCAGCCTCCTGAAAAGATTACAGCTCATTCTACTAGAGCGATGGCTTCCACATGGGCTTTTAAAAATGATGCTTCTGTTGAACAAATTTGTAAGGCTGCGACTTGGTCCTCCCTTCATACCTTTTCCAAATTTGATATTTTTGCTTCTTCTGAGGCTGTTTTTGGGAGAAAAGTTCTTCAAGCAGTGGTGCCTTCTGTTTAGGTATCTGTCTTGTCCGTCCCGTTCATCCGTGTCCTGTAGCTTTGGTATTGTATCCCAAAAGTAAGGATGAATCTGTGGACTCGTCGTATCTAGTAGAAGAAAAGGAAATTTATGCTTACCTGATAAATTGATTTCTTCTACGATACCACGAGTCCTCGGCCCTCCCTGTCAATTTAAGACAGATTATATTTTTTGTTCATAATTTCAGTCACCTCTGCACCTTTCAGCTTTTCTTTTCTCTTCCTGTACCTTCGGTCGAATGACTGGGGGTGGAGAGAAGGGAGGAGCTGTATATACAGCTCTGCTGTGGTTCTCTTTGCCACTTCCTGTTAGCAGGAGGATAATATCCCACAAGTAAGGATGAATCTGTGGACTCATCGTATCGTAGAAGAAATCAATTTATCAGGTAAGCATAAATTTCCTTTTTTTAAGACACGATGCACGGATCATCTTCATTACTTATGGGATATTCACCTCCTGGTCAGCAGGAGGAGGCAAAGAGCACCACAGCAGAGCTGTTAAATAGCTCCTCCCTTCCCTCCCACCCCAGTCATTCTCTTTGCCTACGTTAGTGCTAGGAAGAGGTAAAGTGAGGTGTTAGATTAGATTTGTCAATCAAGAGTTTATTATTTTTAAAGTAGTGCAAGATTGTGCTGCTTTGATCTAGGGTGTAGCCGTAGTCCATATCAGTCTCTTCAGTAGGGCAGTGGTGGCTTTAGAGCAATGGGAACTGGTGGGACATAATTCTCACTGCGCCTCCCATACATTTATGCTGCCCTTATCCTGATGGCCTAAGCACACTTAACTCAGGCTTTATCATTTTCCACAGGGCTATGGGAGGCAGAGGACCTCTTAAACCTGTTGGGCTGTCCTGCAGTCGGAAAGCATTAAAGGTAAGTGCTGGCTTTGTTTATTCTGGGAAAAATAAAACTCAGAGGAAAGTGGGCACTTTTATTTTATTACTGGTAACATAGAAGGCTCAGACAAGGGGCTCTTTATGTTGGGACATCAAGCTCTCTTATTTGGAGGGTATTGGATAGCCATAAGTACAGGCACTGGGACTGGGAGTTAAGCTCAAATGTTTAACTATGGTGGTTTTCCCTTACGGTTTATGCAAACATATAAGCTGATTGGGTAATAAGGTCTTCTGTAACACCCACGATGGGCGGGGCTATCGTTTTCGCACGCTTCCTGTAAGCTGCGCAGTTTTCAGCGGTGCTAGTGTAGCATGGACATCTGCACATAGTGGATCTAAAACAGCATGGTTTCCTACTCATTAAGCAAGCGGTTGTAGCGCTATTGTGGTCCTGAAAATCCGGATTGTTTCAGCTCCAAAAAATAAGACCAGAGATTGAGTCCGTTTGGCAGGTAGGCGCCTCAGCAGAGTTGCTGAGGTGTAAGGGTGTGAATTTTACTTTAATTAGCTGATGGGGTACGTTTTTCCTAATGGAGTAAAAAAGTTACCTTTTAAAATTTAAAGACACAGTAACGGTTTATGTAATCAAACATTTTTGAGATATAAAGTAATTTGATTATCTTATGACCTTTTTTTGAGCACATTTTCCTCATGCAGTAAAAAACTTACCTTTTACATTTTAAAGGGACAGTAACGTTTTATTGTTAAAAAATTTTTGGGGGTAAAAGAAATGTTTTATTACATTGTCATCTTATTGTGCTTCAGTATGGACATAGGAGCCGTGCAAAATGTTACTTGCTCCATTTGTTTTGATGCAAATGTGGAACCACCAATCCCTTTCTGTCCCTCATGTATTGAGAGGGCTTTATGTTATAGGGAAAAGATTTTTCATGAGCAAAATTTTTCAAAAGCGGATGCTTCTCAGGAGTCTAATGAAGAGGTTCAGAGTATGCCCCAGCTTTCTCCCCAAGCGTCCCAAACTTTAACGCCCGCGCAAGCAGTACCCTGTACTTCTGCTCTAGCGCCTGCTGGAGTTACCTTAAAAGACACAGCTGCGCTTATGTCCAGGGCCGCCACTAGAAATTTTGGGGCCCCTGACTTAACCATTGATCAGGCCCCCCCCCTCCTTTGACATGTGCAATTTTTGACCAAGTGACTAAAACGTATATGCACTTTATTCTTAAGTGTCTATTTAAACTTGGAAATGTTATAAAGGTAGTAACATACACACACACACACAGACACACTCATACACTGAAACACACAAACACACTCACACATAAGGATTCACATATAGACACTCTAGCAGACATGCAAAGAAACTCAGACACAGACACCCAAACAGACACTTAGCACTTGTTTACATTGACCTGACAAGTAATGAGGTAAACTACAGTTTTGTAAAAAAAAGGAGATTTAGAAAACAAAATATGGAGTTCTGATTATCTTTTTGTAAAGGAAGATGCCAACTAAATGATGACAACAGCATGCAGTGGCTGAAAGGAAGGGCCCCGAACTGCCTAAGCAATAATTTAAAGGTTAAATGGTAGATTGGTTACTTGCGGAAAGGTCTCATTAGTCTCAAAGTCTGTAGAAAGATGTGAATAATCAGTATTAAGGTCAAAATGTCCTAAAAACACACAGAAAACACAGAAAGACATGCATACACACCCTCACTGAGGCATCCACAGAAAACACACAAATACATACACACACCCTCACAGAGACATCCACAGAAAACACAGACATACATACACACACAACCTCACAGAGACATCCACAGAAAACAGACATACACACCCACCCTCACAGAGGCATCCAGAGAAAATACACAAAGATATATGCTCACACCCTCACAGACATCCACAGAAAATGCACAAAGACATACACACCCACCCTCACAGAGATACCAACAGAAAAAAAATACATACACACTCATAGAGACACAAACCAAAGCACAAAGGCATAAACACAGACACTCACAGGAGGAAACATTTATTCACCTTGCATCCCCTAAATCAACAGTGTGTGACATGCATGATAAAAAAATGCAGAAATTAAGAGATCACTTTTTAGATGTGCAAACAAAAATAATTCTGTGAATTCAAAATTGTACATTAATGATCTGGGTAGATGGCTAGATGAAGAAAAGTACTTTTAAAAGGTTGATATATGTTTGTTTGATATTTTCCTCATTTTCCCCAACCAAGAGCACCACTTCAAATATAGTGTACAAATGTTCCCATCTGTCAGCTGTACTTGTGGATTTTGAAAATGCTGTACTCTATATGGTCTTGGTGGAACCATAAGCTGTGGTACTCATACCATTAAATCCTGCATTTAACCAGATCTAAGCTTGTTGGTATGCATTTCAAAATTAAGTCAGCTGTAGAGTAAACTGAACAGTTTTAAGTTAACCTGTCTCATTTCCAACACTGAGCAATCTTAGTCTGAGGGTATAACATGTTATGCAGATGTAAAAATCTTAGATAAAATGCCTCCTTGTATCTGGAAAGTCCTTGCATAAAGGGGCAGTAAACTGGAATGTAATATATATCATTTGTGTATTGAGGAGGAAACCTTTCTGCATGGTTTTAAATATATAAATATAGAATTTCTACAGCATTGTCAAATAATCATATTATACAACTACTACCACACTGAAGTTACAATCTTAAATTCCACAAAGAAATAAAAAACATTTGCTAAGTAATTCCTACCTCCTCTGCAAATGAAAGTGATCAGCCGTCTGACTCAGACACACACTCTACAAACAAAGTGCCAAGTCTGTCTCACACTGTGTATAGTGGTTTAGTGCACACTCAGAAATCCTCTCAAATGCTAATACTTTACTCCTTGTAATAACATTTCCCATGCTCAATTAGCACTCTGCTGTAGTACCCACTGGTGGCTGCCAAAATGTAAAAAAAAAAAAAAAAAATCTTTTTTTTTTATTTTTTTTTTTTTTTTTTTAAGTTCTTGCCTCATGGGCCCCCCCTAGCCCATTGGGCCCCTGACTGGAGTCACCCCCTGATGGAGGCCCTGCTTATGTCTTCCACAATTTCTGATGCGTTGTCTGCTTTTCCAATGCTACAAGGCAAATGTAAGAGGAAAGACAAACATGCAGTCAGTGAGGTTTCTGATGCAATGGTGGCAATCTCGGATGTACCCTCCCAGGGAACTGAGATGGAGGGTATTGAGGTTCCATCGGAAGGCAAAATTTCAGACTCAGAAAGTTCATTGCCTTTGATTGATTTGGAGGTTGTATCTTTCAGGTTTAAACTAGAACACCTCTGCCTGTTACTCAGGGAGGTTTTGGTTACTTTAGATGACTGTGATTCCACAGTAGTGGTTGCTCCTGCGAAGTCGAGTAAATTGGACAGATATTTCGAAGATCCCTCTGACTCAGACGTTTTTCCAGTGCCAAAGCGAGCTTCAAAGATTGTTTCTAAGGAATGGGAGAGACCAGGTATTCCCTTCTCTCCCTCTCCTATTTTCAAAAAGATGTTTCCTATAGCTGACTCTTTCAGGGAGGCTTGGCAAACGGTTCCTAAGGTGGAAGGCGCTATTTCCACCTTAGCCAAGCGAACTACTGTTCCCATTGAGGATAGTTGTGCTTTTAAAGATCCCATGGACAAGAAGTTGGAGGGTCTACTTAAAAAGATTTATGTTCACCAGGGTCTGCTATTGCAGCCAGCTGCGTGCATTGCTACTGTCACTAGTACGGCAGCATATTGGTTTGATGCTCTGTCTGAGTCTCTCAGGACTGAGACTTCCTTAGAGGAGATCCGAGACAGGATTAAAGCTCTGAAGTTAGCTAATGCTTTTATTACGGACACTTCACTGCAAATTACTAAATTGGCAGCTAAGAGTTTGGGGTCCTCTATCCTAGCCCGCAGAGCTTTATGGTTAAAACCTTGGTCTGCGGACGTGTCATCTAAGTCTAAGCTTCTAGCGATTCCTTACAAGGGGAAGACCTTGTTTGGACCTGGCCTGATGGAAATTATCTCTGATATCACGGGAGGTAATGGTCATCTCCTCCCTCAGGATAAGAGACACAAAAAGGACGAAAGAGTAATTTTCGTTCCTTTCGGGAATTTCAAGGGAAATTCTTCCTTTTCCTCCGCTAAGCAGGAACAGTCTAAACCCACATGGAGACCCAACCAGTCTTGGAACAAGGGTAAGCAATCCAAGAAGCCTGCTGTTGAATCTAAGACAGCATGAAGGTCATGCCCCCAATCCGGGACCGGATCTGGTAGGGTCAGATTTTCCTTCTTCATTCAGGCTTGGGTTTGGGACGTTCAGGTTCCCTGGGCAGTAGAAATAGTGTCTCAGGGATACAAATTGGAGTTAAAAAATTTTCCTCCCAGAGGCAGGTTTCTTCTTTCAAGATTATCTGCAGACCAGAAAAAAAAAGAGGCGTTCTTACATTGTGTAAGAGACCTCTCCTCTCTGGGAGTGATTGTTCCCGTTCCAGTACAGGAACAGGTGCAGGGTTTTTATTCAAATCTGTTTGTGGTTCCCAAAAAGGAGGGAAACTTCAGACCTATCTTAGACCTCAAGAGTCTAAACAAGTTTCTCAGGGTTCCGTCAATTAAGATGGAAACTATTCGTACCATTCTTCCATTGATCCAGGAGGGTCAATTTATGACGACAGTGGATTTAAAGGATGCATATCTACATGTTCCTATCCACAGAGATCATCACAGGTTCCTGAGGTTTGCTTTTCTAGACAAACACTTCCAGTTTATGGCTCTTCCTTTCGGTCTGGCCACGGCCCCCAGAATTTTCACAAAGGTTGTGGGGTCTCTACTGGCGGTTCTAAGGTTCTATATCTATGAGGATTTTTCTGACAGAAGTCAGGAAATCAAAGATTCTCGATACCTGTCGAGCCCTTCAGTCCACTTCTCGGCCGTCAGTGGCCCAGTGCATGGAAGTAATCGGACTGATGGTGGAGGCAATGGACATCATCCCGTTTGCTCGGTTCTACCTCAGACCTCTGCAGTTAAACATGCTCAGGCAGTGGAATGGAGATTATGCAGACTTGTCTCCTCGAATAACCCTGGAACAGGAGACAAAGGACTCGGTTCAATGGTGGTTGTCTCTGGATCATGTATCCCAGGGAACCTGCTTTCGCAGACCGTCCTGGGTGATTGTGACAACAGACGCCAGCCTTCTAGGGTGGGGAGCTGTCTAGGGTTCCCTAAAGGCTCAGGGAGTGTGGACTCAGGCAGAGACTGTTCTTCCTATAAACATCCTGGAACTAAGAGCGACCTTCAATGCTCTTCTAGCCTGGCCTCAGTTAGCCTCGGCCCAGTTTATCAGATTCCAGTCGGACAACATAACTTCAGTGTCTTAATTCATTCATCAGGGAGGAACGAGGAGTTCCTTAGCGATGACCGAGGTAACCAAGATAATTCAGTGGGCGGAGGCCCATTCTTGCTCTCTGTCAGCGATCCACATCCCAGGGGTGGACAACTGGGAGACGGACTTTCTGAGCAGGCAGACTTTTCATCCGGGAGAGTGGGAACTCCATCCGGAAGTGTTCTCCTGCCTGATTCTCAAATGGGGTCGGCCGGAGTTAGATCTCATGGCATCTTGACAGAATGCCAAGCTCCCAAGATACGGGATCCCCAGGAGGAACTGATAGATGCTCTGGCGGTTCCTTGGTCCTTCAGCCTTGCATACCTATTTCCTGCGTTTGCGCTTCTTCCTCGGGTCATTGCTCGAATCAAACAGGAGAGGGCGTCAGTGATACTTATTGCTCCGGCTTGGCCTCGCAGGATTTGGTATGCCGATCTGGTGGAAATGTCATCTCTGCCACCTTGGAGACTTCCGTTGAGGAAGGACCTTCTCATTCAAGGACCATTCCTTCACCCAAATCTAGTTTCTCTGAAGCTGACTGCTTGGAGATTGAGCGCTTAATTTTGTCCAAGCGGGGGTTTTCTGAATCGGTCAAAGAGACCATAATTCAGGCTCGTAAGCCTGTGACTAGAAAGATTTACCATAAAATTTGGCGTAAACACCATTATTGGTGTGAATCCAAGGGCTACTCTTGGAGTAGGGTTAGGATTCCTAGAATTTTGTCTTTTCTCCAAGAGGGTTTGGAGAAGGGTTTATCAACCAGTTCCCTAAAGGGTCAGATCTAGGCTTTATCTGTTTGGTTACACAAAAGTCTGGCGGATGTTCCAGATGTTCAATCATTCTGTCAGGCCTTGGTCAGGATCAGGCCTGTGTTCAAACCAGTTACTAATCCATGGAGTCTTAATTTAGTTCTCAAAGTTCTTCAAGGGTCTCAGTTTAAGCCCATGCATTCCTTAGATATTAAGTTGTTATCTTGGAAAGTTTTATTTCTTGTTGCTATTTCTTCAGCTCGTAGTGTGTCTAAGCTCTCGGCGTTGCAATACACTTCTCCTTACCTTATTTTCCATTTAGATAAGGTAGTTTTACGTACTAAACTAGATTTTCTTCCTAAGGTTGTTTCTGATAGGAACATTAATCAGGAGATTGTTGTTCCTTCTTTGTGTCCTAATCCTCCTTCTCAGAAAGAACGTCTTCTGCACAATTTGGACGTGGTCCGTGCTTTAAAATTTTACTTACAAGCGACTAAGGACTTTCGTCAGTCCTCTTCTTTGTAATTTTCTCTGGAAAACGTAAGGGACAGAAAGCTACGGCTACCTATCTTTCTTTTTGGCTGAAGAGCATCATACGTTTTGCATATGAGACTGCCAGACAGCAGCCTCCTAAGAGAGTTACGGCTCATTCCACAAGGGCTGTTGCTTCCTAATGGGCATTCAAAAATGAAGCTTCTGTGGAACAGATTTGCAAGGCTGCAACTTGGTCTTCTCTTCACACTTTTTAAAAATTCTATAAATTTGATACTTTTACCTCGGCTGAGGCCGCTTTTGGGAGAAAGGTTTTTCAAGCAGTGGTGCCTTCCATTTAGGTTCCCTGTCTTGTCCCTCCCTTATCATCTGTGTACTCTAGCTTGGGTATTGTATCCCATAAGTAAAGAAGATTATCCGTGGACTCATCGTGTCTTAAAGAAAAGAAAATTTATGGTTACCTGATAAATTTGTTTCTTTTTAGACACGATGAGTCCACGGCCCGCCCTTTTCTTTTAGACAGGTTGTTGATTATTATAAACTTCAGACACCTCTGCACCTTGGCTTTTCCTTTCTCTTCCTAACTTTGGTCGAATGACTGGAGTGGGAGGGAAGGGAGGAGCTATTTAACAGCTCTGCTGTGGTGCTCTTTGTCTCCTCCTGCTGACCAGGAGGTGAATATCCCATAAGTAATGAAGATAATCCATGGACTCATCGTGTCTAAAAAGAAACAAATTTATCAGGTTAGCATAAATTTTCTTTTTCTTTGTTTATCGAGTTATGGCCAACCATTCATTACATGAACCTTTAATCTGAGGCCAAACTACAGTTGTCACTGTGTCATAGAGAAAGTTACAGACTAGGAACATGTTGTCAGGATAACTTCAGCTGAAATAAGGAAACTGATGGCACCCGCCATGCCAGGTGGTAAAATTACCAGTTGCGTACGTGCCCTTGTCTTATGCATTTGCTGGGAGATGTAAATACATGAGCCGAGCCCTGGTTAAACACATCAGCTACAATTGTTTTGTGTCAATATCTTGTGACTGAAATGTCTTTATTTATAGACAAATCCCACAGGCTGCTGAGTCCATGAGGGCTGGAAAGTGGGACAGAAAGAAGGTGAGAGGTGACTCTATGAGCTGACGATCTATACTGGGACTAACGGGCTACTGTACCTAAAAATCCTGTCTGTCTCTTCCCTCCAGTTTCTGGGCTCTGAGCTTCATGGGAAGACATTGGCCATCTTAGGACTAGGTCGGATTGGGAAGGAGGTGGCCTTAAGGATGCAGTCATTCCAGATGAGAGTGAGTAGCTCATTATTTCCCTACTCTACTCTTATTACTCCCCTTAATATTACTCCTACTCTTCTATTTTTACTACCCCCTCATTATCTGCCTACTCAACTCTTGTTACTTCCCTTAATATTACTCCTACCCTCCTATTCTTACTACCCCCTCATTATCAGCCTACTCTACTCTTGTTACTCCCCTTAATATTACTCCTACTCTTCTATTCTTACTACCCCATCATTACCTGCCTACTCCTTGTTACTTCCCTTAATATTACTCCTACCCTCCTATTCTTACTACCCCCTCATTATTAGACTACTCTACTCTTGTTACTCCTCTTATTATTACTCCTACCCTCCTATTCTCACTACCCTTTTATTATCAGCCTACTCTACTCTTGTTACCCCCCTTAATGTTACTCCTACCCTCCTATTCTTACTACCCTTTTATTATCAGCCTACTCTACTATTGGTAGTCCCCTTAATATTACTCCTACCCTTCTATTCTTACTACTTATTATCGGCCTACTCCTTGTTACCCCCCTTAATGTTACTCCTACCCTCCTATTCTTACTACCCTTTTATTATCAGCCTACACTTCTCTTGTTAATCCCTTTGATATTACTCCTACTCTCCTTTTCTCACTACCATTTTATTATCAGCCTACTCTACTCTTGTTACTCCCCTTAATACTACTCCTACCCTCCAATTCTAAATACCCCCTCATTATCTGCCTACTCTACTCTTGTTACTCCCCTTAATATTACTCCTACCTGTAATGGATTCCGGCTACCCCGACTGGGTAGCTCCGCCAATAGATCCTCCCGATGCCTGGAACCTACCGCTATGTAGCGGAGGAAGTGATTCTAGCAGAGCCACCCAAATAACTAGACAGACTAGCATTCAGGTGAAAACACAAGTACCCTTTATTGGTAAAACTGATCTTGATAACAAGCCTTATCTGACCCTTACATCTCCCGCCCTTCCAGACAGGCTGGCACCTCCATTGTTCCCCAGTGTCCAGCGGTACAAGGATGGGGTATTTGGGGTGATTCCGGGGAGCGGCAGCCCTTCCAGGGTGTCGTTGGAAAGCCCCTGTCCCCCAGCTACTTCAGTCCAAAAAGCACCTTGATCCATGGCTGGGGGTCAGAGTTATGGCTTATCTAACGTACACCGGGCAGGCCATTGTAAAAGGGGTAATGAGGGGGGGGGGGTCTGAAAGAGAGAGAGAGAGCTTTCCGCTTTAAATCACCCCACCTCTGGTCCTTCTCCAGAGGTAGTAATTCCCCAAAGAGCGGAGCTCTGGGACAAAGGACCGCTGGAGCGACCTGGGATGAAGGGGGCCGGGGATCCGAGCTGATGCGGCCGGCCGGCAGTTCCATGGGGCCAGCCAGCCGAAAGGTGGTCTGTTGAATAGGGCTCGGAAACCCGAGTTCCCAATGGAGCTCACCTCCGGCAATTGGCCCACCTCTTTTTCCCTCCCCACGGGGTATCAATCCCCAAGAGATTGAAGCTCTGGAGCAAAGGGGTCTTCAAAGCGGCCGGTGGTAAAATGTCCCGAAGGGTGCTAGGTGCAGCGGCTGGCCGGTAGATCAAGGGGCCTGGCCGGCTTGAGAGCGATGGGTCGGTCAGAGACCAGCTCTTTCAAGATCAGGTAGACATTTGAAAGCAAGGCAAACCAAAGCTCTGGGAGATCACGGTTGCTCTGAGGAGCCCAAAACCACTGAGAAACAACAGGGGGTAGGAGTTTAACCCCTGCAGCCTGGTACCAGTTACAACCCCCCCCCCTTTCCAGTTCAGCAGACCCGGCTAGATCTACACACGGGTCAGCCTGGGGCTATCCGAGGACTTTATGGCACTTCAGTCCGCCGGGAAACTTCCCATTGTTTTTCCCCGGCCGGTACTGAATGTCAAAATTAAATGGCTGCAGGGCTAAACTCCACCTCAGCAATTTTCCATTGTCTCCAGAAACTCTATTAAACCATAGAAGGGGGTTGTAGTCTGTGAGGACAGTGAAGGGTCTCCCATAGAGGTAGAGTTGTTGCTTCTTCAGGGCCCATACCAGGGCCAGACACTTTTTCTCCACCACCATGTAGCCTACCTCTCTGGACAACAGTTTTCTACTGATGTAGGCTACAGGGTGGTCCTGCCCCTCTTCGTCTGTCTGGCTTAATACTGCTCCCAACCCAAACATGGAGGGATATGTTTGGACAAAAAAATGTTTGGGGGGGTTAGGAGCGGCCAGTACTGGAGCAGAGATTAATGCAGACTTAAGGCTCTGGAAGGCAGTTTCACACTCTGGAATACAGGACCTGTCAAGGTAGTCGCTTACGGGTCAGGTCAGTCAGGGGTTTGGCCAGGGCACTGTAATTGGGGACAAATTTCCGGTAGTAACCAGCGGTCCCTAGAAAAGCTAGGACTTGGGTTTTAGTCCGGGGAGTGGGCCAGTTGGCCACTCCCTCAACCTTAGCTGGTTCTGGCCACTGCTTACCGCAGCCCACTCGGTGGCCCAGATACAGGACTTCCGATCGCCCGATGATACACTTGTCAGGTTTCAGGGTCTGTCCGGCGGCTCTGAGGTGATCTAAAACGACACCTAGGTGGGCCAGATGGTCCTCCCAGGTGTTGCTATAGATGGTTATGTCGTCCAGGTATGCGCAGGCATAGTCCTGGAAGCCATCCAGCAGGTGATCCACCATCCTTTGGAAGGTGACTGGAGCATTCTTCATCCCAAACGGCATGACCTTGAACTGGTAGAGGCCGAAGGGGGTGATAAAGGCAGATTGGGGACGGACTCAGGGTCTAGAGCAGAGCTTTTTAAACTTTTCATGTTGGTGGCACACTTTTTAGACCTAAATCATTTTGCGACACAGTAATTTAGTTGTACTAGCAAACGGGAGGTTAAACTAATTTGTTTTAGGATACACGGACACAAACATAAATTTTATAATAACTTAATATATTTACAAGTATCAGTAAGTATGTGCAAGAATTAAAAAAAAATGTAATATCACCAATAGCTACTTAATATTTTAATGGGATGTATGAGGTTGATGGGCTGAACACAGTTTCTGAATATTGGTGGAATATTAGATAAAAACATTCGCATTTCATCATCAAACATTTTTAAGCTTCCACTAAAGCTTTAAACTTCCTTTCCATAAATCAAGATCAGGAGCAGCAATGCACTACTGGGAGCTAGCTGCAAAAAAAAAACAAAAACACTGACTTCAGTTCATTGTTTAAGCTGCCGCCCTCAAAGCTCTGCAAGTCTGACTGACTACTGCCTGCACTGCAAACACACTGCTGTCCCACTCACTGACTACACATGCAGTCACAAGCCGATTGAGGAGACTACACGTGCAGTCAGGAGACAATGCGCTGCCAATGGGAATAGTTTTAGTTCTCGCTGAGCTACGCCAATAGGTTAAGATGATCTGTGACCCACTAGGTATCAATCACGTGTCAACCATGTGATATGCATAGCAGGCAGGCGTAAAGTCACACACCAAAATAAAATGTTAAAAAAAAATTTAAATTAAAAAAAAATTGTGCTGAAGCTGGGACACACCTACAAACTGCTGCCGACACACTAATGTGTCACGACACACAGTTTAGAAGCACTGGTCTAGAGGGATCTGCCTGTATCCCTTGCAGAGGTCGAGGGTGGTCAAGAAGTGACCGCGGGCTATTCTGTCTAACAGGTCATCAACTCGGGGCATAGGGTAGGCATCAGTGGTGAGTCCTCCACCGCCGGAGCACAGATAGCAGCCACATCCTTGGCCCTTTCTACATATGCCTTCAACATGTTCACATGAAAGGTCCGACGGACCCGGCCATCTGAGCATTTGGCTACCAGGTAGGTAGTGTTGTTCAGTTGTTCCACTATCCTGTAGGGTCCTTGCCAGGAGGCCTGTAGCTTGTCTGTTTTGACAGGCTTCAGGGCGAGCATCTTCTGTCCTACTGACAGGGTGCGGGTATGAGCATTCCAGTCGTACCACCTTTTTTGTTTACGCTGGGCGTCCTGAAGGTTCGCTCACACCTGGTCAGCGAGGTCCCTCAGTCTGTCCATGAGTTGGAGAACGTACTCCACATTGGAGTGTTCTCCCCCCCCCCCTGTAGTCACTTCCCAGTGGGCTCTTACTAAGTCAAGGGGTTCCTTTATCTTCCGGCCATACACTAATTCTAAGGGAGAGAAACCTGTGGATTCCTGGGGCACCTCTCTGTATGCAAAGAGGAGATGCGGCAAAAATCTTTCCCAGTCCTTGTGAGTGGCCAAGAATGTCCTAAGCAGCTGCTTTAGGGCCCTGTTGAACTGCTCACATAGCCCATTTGTCTGGGGATGGTAGGGGGCACTTTGCAGGGGTTTGATCCCTCACAATCTCCATAACTGCTGAGTGATTTCCGCATTGAACTGTGTTCCCTGATCAGAAATCACTTCCTGGTGGAAGCCTACCCTAGTGAATATCTGGAGCATTGCATCTGCAAGGATGGGTGATTCCAGGGGAGCGGCAGTGTTACAAACTGCTATTTGTAACTGGCCCTTTAAATGGAAAATTGCCCTGCTTCCCTGGATTGTGGAGAAGCCTATTTGCCAGCCTCCTTCCTCATGACTATGGCCCCTGGAAGATTGTGCCCCTGAAAACGTATTAACTTTTATTGGGTGTGTATGGCCCTTTAAGAACCGTCTGGGGACATATTGTGACTTTGGTGAACAATGCCCCTTTAAGACTATGTCCCCAGACCTGTAAAATAACTTGTCCCTGGCTTTCTCCCACTTGGTTCAGTAAATAGGGCTTACTGAACCAAGTACCACACAGGCAGACCACCCAGAAGTTAAAGTGTGCAGGCAATTTACCTCCCAGGCTGTGAGGTTACTGCAAGGTAGTTGCCGACCGCTGGGTGGCCGCAGTTCGTGCAAACGAACACGTGGCGGCGGCCATCTTTGTTCATTCGAATGCGATCAGCGGTGTATGCTAAAGATTCTGTGGAACTAAAATCGGATGCGCAAATACACGAACACCGCTGACCCTTACCTTCTCCCATACGGAACTTGTCGTTTTTTCTGCATGAAATTGACCGACCGCACAGCCCAAATCTATGGAACTGTTTTGGGCAGGAAATTGTGCTTGCGGTCGGTCATAAAGGGACCTCCAGCTAACTTTTGATCCACTGGAGGGATGTGTGGGTTGTACTGTTATTTGATTGGTTATTTTATGCCTCCCCCTGGGTGTGTCCTGTATGTGCACAACCGTAATAAAAACCAGGCTGGGTGTTCCAGCACCTCAGACCTCTTCTGACCCTCTAACTTGCAGCCTTGACTCATGTTTGTAGGGGACAGCTATAATCACTACAGGGATTGCTATGCTCCTCATACTCCCTTAGCTACAGAGCTCTTGTAAGAGCTCTTGTTCTTGATCCTGCTTCGCTCTACAGAAGGAAGAGGTTCACCTACTGGAGCCTGGTCGTAGGTCCAGGGCGCAGAGCAGACGGCGAGATACCAGCCCAGCAGCGGTGGTTCGTAGAGTCTGCATTACTTATGGTGGCTACGCAGTAGTTATGGTGTCTACGGTGCTGATGATCCTTTGGTAAGCGCTAGGAGCATCCTTTTCTACGGTCCAACTTCCAGCCAGCCTGGAGGCAACCGTAACAGGCAGCCCTTCCAGGGTTTCGTTGGAAAGCCCCTGGCCCCCAGCTACTTCGGTCCAAAAAGCGCCTTAATCCATGGCTGTGGGTCAGAGTTACGGGTTATCCAATGTACACCGTGCAGGCCATTGTAAAAGGGGTAATGAGGGGGGGTCCAAAACCCTGGTTTCTGAGAGAGCTCTCCCCTGTAAATCACCCCACCTCTGGTCCTTCCCCAGAGGTAGTAATTCCCCAAAGAGCGGAGCTCTGGGACAAAGGACCGCTGGAGTGACCTGGGATGAAGGGGGCTGGGAATCTGAGCTGATGTGGCCGGCCGGCGGTTAAGTGGGGCTGGCCAACCGAAGGTCGGTCTGTTAAATAGGGCTCAGAAACCCCAGTTCCCAATGGAGCTCACCTCCGACAATTGTCCCACCTCTTTTTCCCTCCCCACGGGTTACCAATCCACAAGAGAGTGGAGCTCTGGGGCAAAGGGGCCTTCGAAGTGGCCGGAGGTAAAGTGTCCCAGAGGGTGCTAGGTGCGGTGGCCGGCCGGTAGATCCAGGGGCCCGGTCAGCCTGAGAGCGATGGGTCGGTCAGAGACCAGCTCTTTCAAGATCAGGTGGACATTTGAAAACAAGGGAAACAAAAGCTCTGGGAGATCACGGTTGCTCTGTGGAGCCAAAACTGCAGAGAAACAGGGGGGTAGGATTTTTATCCCTGCAGCCTGGTATCTTTAAAACTACCCTTCTATTCTTACTACCCCCTCATTATCTGCCTACTCTTCTCTTGTTTCCCCTTAATATTACTCCTACCATCCTATTCTTACTACCCCCTCATTATCAGCCTACTCTACTCTTGTTAATCCCCTTAATATTACCCCTACCCTCCTATTCTTACTGCCCCCTCATTATCAACCTACTCTTCTCTTGTTAGTCACCTTAATATTACTCCTACCATCCTATTGTAACTACCTCTCAATATTAGCCTACTCTACTCTTGCTAATCCCCTTTATATTACTCCATCCCTCTTATTCTAACTACCCCCTCATTATCAGCCTACTCAACTCTTGTTAAGCCCCTTAATACTATTCCTACCCTACTATTCTTACTACCCCCTCATTATCTGCCTACTCTACTCTTGTTTCCCCTTTATATTACTCCTACCCTCCTATTCTAACTACCCCCTCAATATCAGCCTACTCTACTCTTGTTACTCCCCTTTATATTACTTCTACCCTCCAATTGTAACTACCCCCTCAATATCAGCCTACTCTACTCTTGTTAATCCCCTTAATATTACTCCTACCCTCCTAGTCTCACTATCATTTTATTATCAGCCTAATCTACTCTTGTTAATCCCCTTAATATTACTCCTATTCTTACTACCCCTTATTATCCGCCTACTCTACTCTTGCTACTCCCCTTAATATTACTCATACCCTTCTATTCTAACTACCCCCTTATTATCTGCCAGCTCCACTCTTGTTAATCCCCTTTATATTACTCCTACCCTCCTATTCTCACTACCATTTTATTATCAGCCTACTCAACTCTTGTTAATCCCTTAATATTACTCCTACCCTCCTGTAGCGAGTCTCGGTACCCCAGACTGGGTATATCCGCTAAAGTCAGCTTCCTCCCACCAAACGCCAACCCATGAACCTCCACTGGATACTGCCGCTATTAGAATAACGCCCCCTGCTAGTTGTTATAGCTACCCCCAAGAACATTAGCCAAGACTGGATGTTTGAGGGTCAAAATAGGAACTGCTTTATTGCACAGAAAACACAGCTTTTATACATTTCCAACAAATGGGGATAGTTACTACATAATCAATAGAAACAAATATTATACAATGAGACAAACATCAGACAATGGTTAGTTAAACAAGATTCTAATCACATCCTGACTTACAAAAGGAAAATAGATGACTCGCACAATAACAGACACTTTACATCAAGACTAGATAACAGGGGGTCCCAGCATTAGAGCAGGATGTTTCAATCAGTTCAAACATTCTGAGTCTCTGAGTCTAGGGGGGGTTGCAGCAGACAATGCTGGATTGTGCTGTCACCTTATACTCCAACAAAACACAGGAATCTTCAGGGCCCTTCAGTTCTTAGAGTCTCTGGGAATTCATGGAAACGGGGTAAACCTGAATCCAGGGTAAAAGTACTCAAAATGTACCCTGGACACCCACCTCCCAAATCATAGAATCCCCTCAAGTTCCAGGGTCCATAGTCCATAGGGAAGGAGGCTGGCCTGCAGTCCTCTCCAAGTACAAAGTAACGGAAGCTTCCGTTACACCTCCTATTCTTACTACCCCTCATTATCCGCCTACTCTACTCTTGTTACTCCCCTTAGTATTACTCCTACCCTCCTATTGTAACTACAACCTCAATATCAGCCCACTCTACTCTTGTTACTCCCCTTAATATTACTCCTACTCTTCTAACTATCCCCTCATTATCAGCCAGCTCTACTCTTGCTACTCCCCTTAATATTACTACTTATCTTCTATTCTAACTACCCCCTCATCTGCCTACTCTACTCTTATTACTCCCCTTAATATTACTCCTATTCTTACTACCCCTTTATTATCAGCCTACTCTACTCTTGTTATTCCCCTTAATATTACTCCTACCCTCCTATTGTAACTACCCCCTCAATATCAGCCTACTCTACTCTTGTTAATCCCCTTAATATTACTCCTACCATCCTATTGTAACTACCCACTCAATATAAGCCTACTCTACTCTTGTTAATCGCCTTACTATTACTCCTACCCTCCTATTGTAACTACCCCTCAATATCAGCCTACTCTACTCTTGTTAATCCCCTTAATATTACTCCTACCCTCATATTCTAAATACCCCCTCATTATAAGCCTACTCTACGCTTGTTAATCCCCTTTATATTACTCCTATCCTCCTATTCTAACTACCCCCTCATTATCAGCCTTTTCTACTCTTGTTAATCCCCTTAATATTACTCCTACCCTCCTAGTCTCACTACCATTTTAATATCAGCCTACTCTACTCTTATTAATCCCTTAATATTACTTCTATTCTTACTACCCCTCATTATCCGCCTACTCTACTCTTGTTACTCCCCTTAATATTACTCCTATTCTTACTACCCCCTCATTATCAGACGACTCTACTCTTGTTACTCCCCTTAATATTACTCCTACCCTCCTATTCTAACTACCCCCTCATTAGAATAGGAGGGTAGGAGTAATATTAAGGGGTTTAACAAGAGTAGAATAGGTTGATGAGGGGGTAGTTAGAATAGGAGGGTAGGAGTAATATTAAGGTGTGTAACAAGAGTAGAATAGTTTGCTAACTACCCCCTCATTATCAGCCAGCTCTACTCTTGTTACTCCCCTTAATATTACTCCTATTCTTACTACACCCTCATTATCTGCCTACTCTACTGTTGTTACTCCCCTTATCATTACTCCTACCCTCATATTCTTACTACCCCCCATTATCAGCCTACTCTACTCTTGTTACTCCCCTTAATATTACAGCTACCATCCTATTCTTACTACCCCATCATTATTAGCTTACTCTACTTTAGTTATTCCCTTATTATTACTCCTACTCTTGTATTCTAACTACCCCATCATTATCTACCTACTCCTTGTTACCCCCTTAATGTTACTCCTACCCTCTTATTCTTACTACCCCATCATTATTAGCCTACTCTACTCTTGTTAATCCCCTTAGTATTACTCCTACCCTCCTATTCTTACTCTGCCATCATTATTAGCCTACTCTACTCTTGTTAATCCTTTAATATTACTCCTATTCTTACTACCCCCTCATTATCAGCCTACTCTACTCTTGTTAATCCCCTTAATATTATTCCTACCCTTCTATTATCACTACCCTTTTATTATCACCCTGCTCTACTCTTGTTAATCCCCTTAATATTACTCCTACCCTCCTATTCTTACTACCCCCTCATTATCAGCCAGCTCTACTCTTGTTACTCCCCTTAATATTACTCATAGCCTTATATTCTAACAAACCCCCTCATTTTTAGCCTAATTTACTCTTGTTACTCCCCTTAATATTACTCCTACTCTTCTCACTACCCCCTCATTATCAGCCTATTCTACTCTTGTTACTCCCATTAAAATTACTCCTACCCTCCTATTCTTACTACCCCCTCATTATCAGCCAGCTCTACTCTTGTTACTCCCCTTAATATTACTCCTGCCCTCCTATTGTAACTACCCCTTCATTATCAGCCTACTCTACTCTTATTACCCCCTGTATATTACCCCTCACATTCTTTTGTTATTACCGTCCCAGTATCTTTCCTCCTATTACATAATATTTCCAATCATCATATTAAATATTGAATTATTCCAACATAATCCTTCTGTAAAAGCTCAATAAGTGCATCTTACCCCTGATACTACATGGCGTGATCTCCTCACAAGACCCAATACCCCGTCACCAGTGGTATGCACAGCACTGACGTCTGCCTTCTCTCACCCTCAGACTATCGGTTATGACCCTGTGATTCCCCCAGAGGTGACGGATCAGTTTGGTGTTCAGCAATTTTCACTGGAAGAGATCTGGGAGCAGAGCGACTACATCACTGTGCACACCCCCCTTCTGCCCTCTACTACAGGTATACACAGCACTGTGCACCCCCTCCTGCCCTCTACTACAGGTATACACAGCACTGTGCACACCCCCCTCCTGCCCTCTACTACAGGTATATACAGCACTGTGCACCTCCCTCCTGCCCTCTACTACAGGTATACACAGCACTGTGCACCCCCTCCTGCCCTCTACTACAGATATACACAGCACTGTGCACCCCCTCCTGCCCTCTACTACAGGTATACACAGCACTGTGCACCCCCTCCTGCCCTCTACTACAGGTATACACAGCACTGTGCACCCCCCACCTGTCCTCTACTACAGGTATACACAGAACTGTGCACCCCCCTCCTGCCCTCTACTACAGGTATATACATCACTGTGCACCCCCCTCCTGCCCTCTACTACAGGTATACAGAGCACTGTGCACCCCCTCCTGCCCTCTACTACAGGTACATGCACAGCACAGTGCACCCCCCTCCTGCCCTCTACTACAGGTATACACAGCACTGTGCACCCCCTCCTGCCCTCTACTACAGGTACATACACAGCACAGTGCACCCCCCTCCTGCCCTCTACTACAGGTATACACAGCACTGTGCACCCCCCTCCTGCCCTCTACTACAGGTATATACATCACTGTGCACACACCCCTCCTGCCCTCTACTACACGTATACACAGCACTGTGCACCCCCCTCCTGCCCTCTACTACAGGTATATACAGCACTGTGCACCCCCCTCCTGCCCTCTACTACAGGTATACACAGCACTGTGCACCCCCTCCTGCCCTCTACTACAGTTATATACATCACTGTGCACCCCCCTCCTGCCCTCTATTACAGGTATACTTAGCACTGTGCACCCCCTCCTGCCCTCTACTACAGGTATATACAGCACTGTGCACCCCCCACCTGCCCTCTACTACAGGTATATACATTACTGTGCACACACCACTCCTGCCCTCTACTACAGGTATATACATCACTGTGCACACACCACTCCTGCTCTCTACTACAGGTATACACAGCACTGTGCACCCCCACATTCCCTCTACTACTGGTATATACATCACTGTGCACACACCCCTCCTGCCCTCTACTACAGGTATACACAGCACTGTGCACACCCCTCCTGCCCTCTACTACAGGTATATACATCACTGTGCACACACCCCTCCTGCCCTCTACTACAGGTATAAACAGCACTGTGCTCCCCCCTCCTGCCCTCTACTACAAGTATACACAGCACTGTGCACCCCCACCCTCTTCTACAGGTGTATACATCACTGTGCACACACCCTTCTGCCCTCCACTACATGTATACACAGCACTGTACACCCCCACCCTCTTCTACAGGTGTAAACATCACTTTGCACACCTCCATTTTGCCCTTTACTACAGGTTTACACAGCACTGTGCACCCCCCACCTATACTACAGGTGTATACATCACTGTGCACACACCCTCCTTCCCTCTACAACACGTATACAAAGCACTGTGCACCCTCCACCCTATACTACAGTTATACACAGCACTGTACATACATTTTTGCCCTCTACTACATGTATACACTGCACTGTGCACACACCCTCCTGCTCTCTACTACAGGTATACATGGCTCTGTGCGCACACCGCTGCCATCTACTGAATGTTTACACAGCACTGTGCACACACATCCCTACTCTCAAACAGAAACTGACTATTTTCCTTTTTTCTCTTTCTTGTCGCACTTGGTTAATCTGTTACCTAGGGCTGCTAAATGATGCTACATTTGCCCGGTGTAAACGAGGAGTACGTGTAGTAAACTGCGCTCGGGGGGGCATTATAGATGAGGCTGCATTACTGCGGGCGCTGGAGAGTGGGCAGTGTGGGGGAGCTGGACTGGATGTCTTTACTGAGGTGAGTGTAGGCTAGCAGCTGTATTGTATCATTTCTATTGTATATTGTGTCACATGTGCATAGGCGTGCTGTCATATGGTGTCACACGTGCATAGGCGTGCTGTCATATGGTGTCACACGTGCATAGGCGTGCTGTCATATGGTGTCACACGTGCATAGGCGTGCTGTCATATGGTGTCACACGTGCATAGGCGTGCTGTCATATGGTGTCACACGTGCATAGGCGTGCTGTCATATGGTGTCATGTGTATACATCTGTGTTGTGTCATATTGTGCCACGTGCATAGGCGTGCTGTCATATTGTGTCACGTGTATACATCTGTGTGGTGTCATATTGTGCCACGTGCATAGGCGTGCTGTCATATTGTGTCACACGTGCATAGGCGTGCTGTCATATGGTGTCACACGTGTATAGGCGTGCTGTAATATGGTGTCACGTGTATACATCTGTGTTGTGTCATATTGTGCGTGTGTGTGGACTGGACTTGTGTGTGTGGACTGGTGTCATATTGTGTCACACGTGTATAGGCGTGTTGTCATATTTTGTCACATATATACATACGTGTGCTTTTATATTGTGTCACACGTGCATAGGCGTGCTGTCATATGGTGTCACACGTGCATAGGCATGCTGTCATATGGTGTCACGCGTGCATAGGCGTGCTGTCATATTGTGTCACACGTGCATAGGCGTGCTGTCATATTGTGTCACGTGTATACATCTCTGTGGTGTCATATTGTGCCACGTGCATAGGCGTGCTGTCATATTGTGTCACGTGCATAGGCGTGCTGTCATATTGTGTCACGTGCATAGGCGTGCTGTCATATTGTGCCGCATGTATACATATGTTTGGTGTCCTATTGTGTCATTTGTGTGTGTGTGGACTGGTGTCATATTGTGTTACACGTGCATAGGCATGCTGTCATATTTTGTCACGTGTCTACATATGTGTGGTGTCATATTGTGCCACGTGCATAGGCGTGCTGTCATATTGTGTCACACGTGCATAGGCGTGCTGTCATATTGTGTCACACGTGCATAGGCATGCTGTCATATTGTGTCACACGTGCATAGGCGTGCTGTCATATTGTGTCATGTGTATACATACGTGTGGTGTCATATTGTGCCACGTGCATAGGGGTGCTGTCATATTTTCACACGTGCATAGGCGTGCTGTCATATTGTGGCACACATGCATAGGCATGCTGTCATATGGTGTCACACGTGCATAGGCGTGCTGTCATATGGTGTTACACGTGCATAGGCGTGCTGTCATATGGTGTCACACGTGCATAGGTGTGCTGTCATATTGTGTCACATGTGCATAGGCGTGCTGTCATATTGTGTCACACGTGCATAGGCGTGCTGTCATATTGTGTCACACGTGCATAGGCGTGCTGTCATATTGTGTCACACGTGCATAGGCATGCTGTCATATTGTGTCACGTGTATACATCTCTGTGGTGTCATATTGTGCCACGTGCATAGGCGTGCTGTCATATTGTGTCACGTGCATAGGTGTGCTGTCATATTGTGTCACACGTGCATAGGCGTGCTGTCATATTGTTCCACGTGTATACATATGTTTGGTGTCCTATTGTGTCACTTGTGTGTGTGTGTGGACTGGTGTCATATTGTGTCACACGTGCATAGGCATGCTGTCATATTGTGGCACACATGCATAGGCGTGCTGTCATATTGTGTCACGTGTATACATATGTTTGGTGTTATATTGTGCCACATGCATAGGCGTGCTGTCATATTGTCACACGTGCATAGGCGTGCTGTCATATTGTGGCACACGTGCATAGGCGTGCTGTCATATTGTGGCACACGTGCATAGGCATTCTCTCATATTGTGGCACGTGTATACATATGTTTGCTGTCATATTGTGTCACGTGCATAGGCATGTTGTCATATTGTGTGTGTGGTCATATTGTGTCACTTGTGTGTGTGGACTGGTGTCATATTGTGTCACACGTGCATAGGCGTGCTGTCATATTGTGTCACACGTGCATAGGCGTGCTGTCATATTGTGTCACACGTGCATAGGCGTGCTGTCACATTGTGGCACACGTGCATAGGCGTGCTGTCATATTGTATCACACGTGCATAGGCGTGCTGTCATATTGTGCCACGTGTATACATATGTTTTGGTGTCATATTGTGTCACATACTGTATGCATGTGTGTGGTGTCATTGTGTCACATGTGCTGTCCTATTGTGTCACATGTATGCATGTGTGTGGTGTCAGTGTGTCACATACTGTATGCATGTGTGTGGTGTCAGTGTGTCACATACTGTATGCATGTGTGTGGTGTCAGTGTGTCACATACTGTATGCATGTGTGTGGTGTCAGTGTGTCACATACTGTATGCATGTGTGTGGTGTCAGTGTGTCACATACTGTATCATGTGTGTGGTGTCATATTGTGTCACATACTGTATGCATGTGTGTGCTGTCATATTGTGTCACATACTGTATGCATGTGTGTGGTGTCATATTGTGTCACATACTGTATGCATGTGTGTGGTGTCATAGTGTGTCACATACTGTATGCATGTGTTTGGTGTCATAGTGTGTCACATACTGTATGCATGTGTGTGGTGTCATAGTGTGTCACATACTGTATGCATGTGTGTGGTGTCATAGTGTGTCACATACTGTATACATGTGTGTGGTTTCATAGTGTGTCACATACTGTATACATGTGTGTGGTGTCATAGTGTGTCACATGTATGCATGTGTGTGGTGTCATATTGTGTCACATGTGCATAGGCGTGCTGTCATATTGTGTATGGATGTGTGTGGTGTCATTGTGTCACACGTGCTCTCCTATTGTGTCACATGTATGCATGTGTGTGGTGTCATATTGTGTCACATGTATGCATGTGTGTGGTGTCATATTGTGTCACATGTATGCATGTGTGTGGTGTCATAATGTGTCACATGTATGCATGTGTGTGGTGTCATAATGTGTCACATGTATGCATGTGTGTGGTGTCATATTGTGTCACATGTATGCATGTGTGTGGTGTCATATTGTGTCGCATGTGTGTGGTGTCATATTGTGTCACATGTATGCATGTGTGTGGTGTCATATTGTGTCACATGTGCATAGGCGTGCTGTCATATTGTGTATGGATGTGTGTGGTGTCATTGTGTCACACGTGCTGTCCTATTGTGTCACATGTATGCATGTGTGTGGTGTCATATTGTGTCACATGTATGCATGTGTGTGGTGTCATATTGTGTCACATGTATGCATGTGTGTGGTGTCATATTGTGTCACACATGCTGTCATATTTTGTCACTTGTATACATGTTTGTGTGTGTGTGTAGTCGGTATATGTTTTGTTTTTTACCTCTCTAGGAACCCCCCACGAACAGGGCACTTGTGAACCACCCGTTGGTGATTAGTCTCCCACACTTGGGAGCCAGCACAGAGGAGGCACAGAACCGATGCGGAGAGGAGATTGCTCAGCAAATAGTCGACCTTGCTCAGGGCAGATCACTGGTTGGAGCGGTGGGTACTTCTTTATGTGTAATGCTGACTCTGGAGTCCATACTAAATGTTCAAGGCAGCAATGGTGCTCTACTGGGGTCAAAAGTGTTAAAAAGGGGATAGTATAGGTACTATACTGAGGTGTAAAGGAACTATACCGATGTGTACTGGTGATATACTGAGGTGTAAAGGAACTATACCGATGTGTACTGGTGATGTACTCAGTGTACAGGTACTATACTGAGGTGTAAAGGAACTATACCGATGTGTACTGGTGATATACTGAGGTGTAACGGAACTATACCGATGTGTACTGGTGATGTACTCAGTGTACAGCTACTACTATACTGAGGTGTACAGGTACTATACTGAGGTGTACAGGTGATATACTTAGTGTACAGGTGATATACTTAGTGTACAGGTGATATACTTAGTGTACAGGTGATATACTGAGGTGTAAAGGAACTATACCGATGTGCACTGGTGATGTACTCAGTGTACAGCTACTACTATACTAAGGTGTACAGGTACTATACTGAGGTGTACAGGTGATATACTCAGTGTACAGGTGATATACTCAGTGTACAGGTGATATACTCAGTGTACAGGTACTATACTGATGTGTACATGTGATATACTCAGTGTACAGGTGATATACTCAGTGCACAGGTACTATACTGAGGTGCACAGGTGCTATACTGAGGTGCACAGGTGCTATACTGAGGTGTACAGGTGATATACTCAGTCTACAGGTGCTATACTCAGTGTACAGGTACTATGCTGAGGTGTACAGGTGCTATACTGAGGTGTACAGGTGCTATACTGAGGTGTACAGGTGATATACTGAGGTGTACAGGTACTATACTGAGGTGTACAGGTGATATACTGAGTTGTACAGGTGATATACTCAGTGTACAGGTGATATACTCAGTGTACAGGTACTATACTCAGTGTACAGGTACTATGCTGAGGTGTACAGGTGCTATACTGAGGTGTACAGGTGATATACTCAGTGTACAGGTACTATACTCAGTGTACAGGTACTATGCTGAGGTGTACAGGTGCTATACTGAGGTGTACAGGTGCTATACTGAGGTGTACAGGTGCTATACTGAGGTGTACAGGTGCTATACTGAGGTGTACAGGTGCTATACTGAGGTGTACAGGTGATATACTGAGGTGTACAGGTACTATACTGAGGTGTACAGGTGATATACTCAGTGTACAGGTACTATACTGAGGTGTTCAGGTGATATACTCAGTCTACAGGTGCTATACTCAGTGTACAGGTACTATGCTGAGGTGTACAGGTGATATACTGAGGTGTACAGGTGATGTACACCTCAGTATATCACCTGTACACCTCAGTATATCACCTGTACACTGAGTATAGTACCTGTACACTGAGTATAGCACCTGTACACCTCAGTATATCACCTGTACACTGAGTATAGCACCTGTACACCTCAGTATATCACCTGTACACTGAGTATATGTGATATACTCAGTGTACATATCCTATACTGAGGGGTACAGGTGATATACTCAGTGTACATATACTATACTGAGGTGTACAGGTGATATACTCTGTGTACAGGTACTATACTGAGGTGTACAGGTGATATACTCAGTGTAAAGGTGATATACTGAGGTGTTCAGGTACTATACTGAGGTGTAAAGGTTATATACTCAGTGTCCAGGTACTATACTGAGGTGTAAAGGTTATATACTCAGTGTACAGGTGCTATACTGAGGTGTGCAGGTGCTATACTGAGGTGTGCAGGTGCTATACTGAGGTGTGCAGGTGCTATACTGAGGTGTGCAGGTGCTATACTGAGGTGTGCAGGTGCTATACTGAGGTGTGCAGGTGCTATACTGAGGTGTACAGGTGCTATACTGAGGTGTACAGGTGATATACTCGGTCTACAGGTGATGTACTGAGGTGTACAGGTACTATACTGAGGTGTACAGGTGCTATACTGAGGTGTACAGGTGCTATACTGAGGTGTGCAGGTGCTATACTGAGGTGTGCAGGTGCTATACTGAGGTGTACAGGTGATATACTCGTTCTACAGGTGATATACTCGGTCTACAGGTGATATACTCGGTCTACAGGTGATATACTCAGTCTACAGGTGCTATACTCAGTGTACAGCACCTGTACACCTCAGTATAGTACCTGTACACCTCAGTATATCACCTGTACACCTCAGTATATCACCTGTACACTGAGTATAGCACCTGTACACTGAGTATATGTGATATACTCAATGTACAGGTACTATACTGAGGTGTAAAGGTGATATACTCAGTGTACAGGTACTATACTGAGGTGTACAGGTGATATACTCAGTGTACAGGTACTATACTGAGGTGTACAGGTGATATACTCAGTGTACAGGTACTATACTGAGGTGTACAGGTGATATACTAAGTGTACAGGTGATATACTAAGTGCGCAGGTACTTTACTGAGGTGTACAGGTAATATGCTCAGTGTACAGGTGATATACTCAGTGTACAGGTACTATACTGAGGTGTACAGGTAATATACTCAGTGTAACGGTGATATACTGAGGTGTACAGGTACTATACTGAGGTATACAGGTGATATACTCAGTGTACAGGTACTATACTGAGGTGTACAGGTGATATGCTGAGGTGTACAGGTGATATACTGAGGTGTACAGGTGATATACTGAGGTGTACAGGTGATATACTGAGGTGTGCAGGTGATCTACTGAGGTGTACAGGTACTATACTGAGTTGTACAGGTGATCTACTGAGGTGTACAGGTGATATACTCAGTGTACAGGTACTATACTGAGGTGTGCAGGTGATATACTGAGGTGTGCAGGTGATATACTGAGGTGTACAGGTGATATACTGAGGTGTACAGGTGATATACTGAGGTGTGCAGGTGATCTACTGAGGTGTACAGGTACTATACTGAGTTGTACAGGTGATCTACTGAGGTGTACAGGTGATATACTCAGTGTACAGGTACTATACTGAGGTGTGCAGGTGATATACTGAGGTGTGCAGGTGATATACTGAGGTGTGCAGGTGATATACTGAGGTGTACAGGTACTATACTGAGGTGTCAAAAAATAGGAAAAGGAAATGGGAGAGTATAGAGGGGATATTAAGCACTCTTACACCTATCGCTTGTAATAAGCTGTAAAATTACAGCATGAAATATCTGCTAGCGAATAATAAATGTATATACTGGTATTAAAACCTATAATCTTTATTAAGGAATTTATTTAAAAATTAATGACTAAGGTGATAAACATCACCTATCATTACCCACACAGATATATTACCTAAAGGTACACCACAATTACTGCACTGCTGCTATCATGTCACCCCCCTGTATTCCTGGCCGATATCAGGAACTGTCGGCTTCAGGTGTCAGGGGTAGCATGAGGCAAAAGTTAATGCAGCAAAAATAATTATAAGTGGTATAAGTTGAGTAATAAAAGTAGTTTAAAAACAAGTTGAACTACACAAACATGTTTCAGCTTTTGCACAGCCTTTCTCAATGTGTACACTAAGTATATCACCTGTACACTAAGTATAGCACCTGTACACCTCAGTATATCACCTGTACACTGAGTATATGTGATATACTCAGTGTACAGGTACTATACTGAGGTGTACAGGTGATATACTCAGTGTACAGGTACTATACTGTGGTGTACAGGTACTATACTGTGGTGTACAGGTACTATACTGTGGTGTACAGGTAATATACTCGGTGTACAGGTGATATACTCAGTGTACAGGTGATATACTCAGTGTACAGGTACTATACTGAGGTGTACAGGTGATATACTCAGTGTATAGGTACTATACTGAGGTGTACAGGTACTATACTCAGTGTACAGGTACTATACTGAAGTGTACAGGCAATATAATTGTGACAGACCCCTCTGTCAACCTCCCTACGGATTATGGATTCAGGCATTATGTTAAGTCATCCTGTGCCCATTATAGGTACAGGGTGCAAATCCAACAGTACTGGAGGGGTTAACTTCAGTTTTGAGTAACTGTTGTTCGAGGGGTTAACTTCAGTTTTGAGTAACTGTTTTGTCTAAGACAGTGTGAGTTGTTTTTGAACCAGAAGTAAGCAGGAGAAGGACTATAAACAAGTATCTGAGCAAAAGGACCTGATTTTAAAGAAAACACAGAGCTCTGAGAGTTGAAGGAGAGTGTCAACCAGGTGGGAGACCTGCATAAATACCGGGCATATAGCCCTCAATAAAGTAGATTCTATAACAATAATCAGTGTACAGGTACTATACTGTGGTGTACAGGTACTATACTGTGGTGTACAGGTACTATACTGTGGTGTACAGGTACTATACTGTGGTGTACAGGTACTATACTGTGGTGTACAGGTACTATACTGTGGTGTACAGGTGATATACTGTGGTGTACAGGTGATATACTCAGTGTACAGGTGATATACTCAGTGTACAGATACTATACTGAGGTGTACAGGTGATATACTCAGTGTACATGTACTATGCTGATGTGTACAGGTGATATACTCAGTGTACAGGTACTATACTGAGGTGTACAGGTGATATACTCAGTGTACAGGTACTATACTGAAGTGTACAGGTGATATACTCAGTGTACAGGTACTATACTGAGGTGTACAGGTGATATACTCAGTGTACAGGTACTATACTGAGGTGTACAGGGGATATACTCAGTGTACAGGTACTATACTGAGGTGTACAGATACTATACTGAGGTGTACAGGTGATATACGCAGTGTACAGGTACTATACTGAGGTGTACAGGTGATATACTCAGTGTACAGGTACTATACTGAAGTGTACAGGTGATATACTCAGTGTACAGGTACTATACTGAGGTGTACAGGTGATATACGCAGTGTACATGTACTATGCTGATGTGTACAGGTGATATACTCAGTGTACAGATACTATACTGAGGTGTACAGGTGATATACTCAGTGTACATGTACTATGCTATAGCCCTCAATAAAGTAGATTCTATAACAATAATCAGTGTACAGGTACTATACTGTGGTGTACAGGTACTATACTGTGGTGTACAGGTACTTTACTGTGGTGTACAGGTACTATACTGTGGTGTACAGGTGATATACTGAGGTGTACAGGTGATATACTGAGTGTACAGGTACTATACTCAGTGTACAGGTGATATACTCAGTGTACAGATACTATACTGAGGTGTACAGGTGATATACTCAGTGTACATGTACTATGCTGATGTGTACAGGTGATATACTCAGTGTACAGATACTATACTGAGGTGTACAGGTGATTATACTCAGTGTACATGTACTATGCTGATGTGTACAGGTGATATACTCAGTGTACAGGTACTATACTGAGGTGTACAGGTGATATACTCAGTGTACAGGTACTATACTGAAGTGTACAGGTGATATACTCAGTGTACAGGTACTATACTGAGGTGTACAGGTGATATACTCAGTGTACAGGTATTATACTGAGGTGTACAGGGGATATACTCAGTGTACAGGTACTATACTGAGGTGTACAGATACTATATTGAGGTGTACAGGTGATATACGCAGTGTACATGTACTATACTGAGGTGTACAGGTGATATACTCAGTGTACAGGTACTATACTGAGGTGTACAGGTGATAAACTCAGTGTACAGGTACTATACTGAGGTGTACAGGTGATATACTCAGTGTACAGGTATTATACTGAGGTGTACAGGGGATATACTCAGTGTACAGGTACTATACTGAGGTGTACAGGTGATATACGCAGTGTACATGTACTATACTGAGGTGTACAGGTGATATACTCAGTGTACAGACACTATACTGAGGTGTACAGATACTATACTGAGGTGTACAGGTACTATACTGAGGTGTACAGGTACTATACTGAGGTGTACAGGTACTATACTGAGGTGTACAGGTAATATACTCAGTGTACAGGTATTATACTGAGGTGTACAGGTGATATACTCAGTGTACAGGTACTATACTGAGGTGTACAGGTGATATACTCAGTGTACAGGTACTATACTGAGGTGTACAGGTGATATACTCAGTGTACAGGTATTATACTGAGGTGTACAGGCGATATACTCAGTGTACAGGTACTATACCGAGGTTTACAGGCGATATACGCAGTGTACATGTACTATACTGAGGTGTACAGGTGATATACTCAGTGTACAGATACTATACTGAGGTGTACAGGTGATATACTCAGTGTACAGGTACTATACTGAGGTGTACAGGTACTATACTGAGGTGTACAGGTACTATACTGAGGTGTACAGGTGATATACTCAGTGTACAGGTATTATACTGAGGTGTACAGGTGATATACTCAGTGTACAGGTACTATACTGAGGTGTACAGGTGATATACTCAGTGTACAGGTATTATACTGAGGTGTACAGGTGATATACTCAGTGTACAGGTACTATACTGAGGTGTACAGATACTATACTGAGGTGTACAGGTGATATACGCAGTGTACATGTACTATACTGAGGTGTACAGGTGATATACTCAGTGTACAGATACTATACTGAGGTGTACAGGTGATATACGCAGTGTACATGTACTATACTGAGGTGTACAGGTGATATACTCGGTGTACAGATACTATACTGAGGTGTACAGGTGATATACTCAGTGTACAGGTACTATACTGAGGTGTACAGGAGATATAGTTTTTTCATTTAATTTTTTTTTTATATAAATTTAACATTTTTATTGGAAAATGTGTCATTTGTGAACCAGTATGGACCAAGGAGCTTTGCAAGATGTTACTTGCTCCTTGTGTTTTGATGCCGATGTGGAACCACCAATCCCTTTCTGTTCCTCATGTATTGAGAGGACTTTAAATTCAATTATAGGGAAAAGATTTTTTCTGAGCCAACTTTTTCTAAAGCGGATGTTATCCAGGAGTCTAAGGATGAGGTTCAATATATGCCGCAGCTTTCTCCACAAGCGTCCCAAATTTTACCGCCCTCCCATGCAGTGCCCTGCGTTTCCTCTCAAACTCCCGCTGGAGTCAAAATTTATCTTTTTTGACACAATGAGTCCACGGCCCGCCCTGTTCTTGAAAGACAGGTTGTTGGTTATTATAAACTTCAGACACCTCTGCACCTTGGTTTTTTTCCTTTCTATCCTTAACTTTGGTCGAATGACTGGAGTGAGAGGGAAGGGAGGAGCTATTTAACAGTTTTGCTGTGGTGCTCTTTGCCGCCTCCTGCTGACCAGGAGGTGAATATCCCATTAGTAATTAAGATGATCCGTGGACTCATCATGTCACAAAAGAAATAAATTTATCAGTTAAGCATAAATTTTCTTTTTTCTGCCGTGGAGTTTCATTCACCAGTACACCTGTGAGTATTTTATCAGTCACTGAGCTTGTATTACATAGAATCATTATTCTTCAAGTTTGATTAATTGTCAACATTATCAGACTTACCCACCAGGGGTTCTGTGCTAGCATTGTATTTAGCAGCATCTGTGTATTCCTCAGGTCAATGCTCCTGCCCTCACCAGGGCATTCTCACCTGACACCAAACCATGGAGCCATTTAGGTGAAGCACTGGGGACCCTTCATCGAAAATTGGCACCTGATACCAATGCAGATATCCAGGTGATAACCACAGGTGAGAGGGAAGCTGCCCTGTCCATCATAGGGGGAACAGACAACAGGGAGCCATGGAACATGGGGGTCTGTCTCTTCCCTTCACAGTAACACAGTGACACAGACAGGAGGAAGCTATAGGACATGGGGTCTGTCCCTCCCCTGCAGGTGACAGACAGGATGGAGCTATAGGACATGGGGTCTGTTTCTTCTCTTCACAGTGACACATACAGGAGGGACAATCCATAAGCAAAATGTCACCAGCAATTTAGTAATTCAAAAAACTTTTATTGGAATAAAAAACTGCAACGTTTCGGGGTGTTAACCCCTTAGTCATGCTAATGATACAAACATTTCTTAGTACTTAAATACATGTTCATTGGCGCCAAACTGACCTCACTGGGTCCTAGGGCTGCCACCTAGTGGTGATATTCAGTAGCTAAACTGTTAAATAACATGTTACATAGTATCATCTCAAGTTAAAAACATAAGGTATCAAAATGACAGATTTGTTCAGAGATCTATATTGTTGCAAAAAGTTATATGTTTCAATTATATCTGTAAGTTTTTATATATTATTTTGCACATTATATTTAAATTTTTTTACAGCAAATGAATCTTAGAAAATGCCTTCATTAATGCCCATTAATTTATTGTCACCCCTTATTGTCCCTAGAACCTTTCACCAGTTAACTCAAATATTTCTCAAAGAAAACAAAATAAATCGAAATCTCTGTTAAGGCCTTTTGGTATTAAAGTGTCAAAATGGTAAATCCACCACATCTCTCGTTGTTTCAATAATGTTTCCCTATTCATACCATTCCTTTGTATTTTAACCTGTTCTATTATTAGCCATCTCAATTGACTGATGGCATGTCCCTTTTCTAAGAAATGTTTGGACAGGGGAGCCTCAATATTTTTCCTTCTTATATTAGAACGATGTTGGCTAAGTCTCTCTCTTATCAATTGTGTGGTTTCACCTAAGTATACTAAGAAGCACGGGCATTTAATTAAATATATTACAAAGTTGCTATTACATGTATGATATCCCTCAATATCGTATTTCTTCCCATTATGGGGATGACATTTTTTTTTCCTTTTATGATGGAATTACAACTTGCACAGTTTAAACACGGATAATTACCATTATTCTTGGCTCTAATATAAGATTGTTTAACCTCTTTGTTGGTCGTACTAAGTGATCTCTATTGTTATCGACCCTTCTATAGGCCATTAATGGGGGTTCTTTGAATTGTTCAATGTTATAATTGCAATCTTTGAGCACATGCCAATTTTTTTCTGATGGCTTTACTAATTATATTACTGTATGGATTGTGTTGGGACACAAACACTAATCTATTTTTGCCCTCATCTTTTTGTGTCCTAATTATAGGATTTTGTACCTCCTTGATTTTTTCTTTGAGTAACCTTTGTGGATCACCTCTTTTTTTCAAATTTCTTGGCCATTTCATCCAATCTTGTTTTACACAATTCTTCATCGTTTACTATTCTTTTTACCCTAATGAGTTGACTTTTAGGTAAGGATTCTATAAGGCGTTTGGGGTGAAAACTATTATATTGCAACAGTGTGTTTCTGTCTGTCTCTTTGGAATAAAGGTCTATGTTTAATACATTTAATCCTTTTGAGACCTTTGTACCCAAGAATGTAACAGTTTCCTCGCTGTAATTTACAGTGAACTGCAATCCTCTTACCATTGAATTTAACTCTTTAACAAACTCAATGAGGGTTCCAACTCTGCCCCACCACACGCCAAACACGTCGTCTATATAGCGCCACCAAATAGCGCCATATTTTTTAAACAGTTCGTTTTCATAGACAAATCTTTCTTCAAATTCATTCATATATAAGTTGGCGTATGATGGGGCAACATTGGAGCCCATTGCTGTACCCCTTGTTTGTATGAACCATTGCTCCTGAAACAAGAAAAAAATTCTAGTAAAGGATCAATCTTAGCAAATCTTCCAAAAATTGACATTGCCGTATAGAATACCTGCCGCTCACCATGAGAACCTTTTTGATTATAGCAATGCCAGTCTCGTGCTTTATTGATGTATAAAGGCTCTTGACATCCATGGTGAACAGCAGGAAATGCCAATGTCTTGATTTTAGTCAAAAAATGTCCTGTGTCTTTTAGATAACTAGCCATATTGGCTACCTCTGGTTGCAGAAGTTTATCTAAATACTGTGAAATATTTGTATAAATTGACTCAATACAAGAAACAATTGGTCTCCCTGGTGGTCTAGTGGGATCTTTATGTATTTTTGGGACAGTATAAAAGATCGGATTTCTGGGGTTTTCAATATACAGGTATTCAGCCAGTTTTGCATCAATAATGATTGATTTAAAATGCTTTTAATCTCTTTCTGTATTTTTCTTACTGGATTATTTTCAATCTTTTTATATGTGGTGTTATCATTGAGTTGTTCGTTGATCTCATTTATATAATAACTTTTATCCAAAATGACGGTAGCTCCGCCTTTATCGGCCCCTTTAAGGACTATGTTTTTATTATTTTTCAATGATTTTAATGCAATCTGATCTGATCTTGTAAAATTAGCTTGTGTGTTTTTAAATACTGTTTGTCCCTTTTGTTATGTTGTACTTTTTCTTTAAGGTGCTGTACCTCTCTTTGCATTAAGCTAATAAATGTATTAACGCTATGATTGGTCACATTAGGGTTAAAGGTACTTTTCTTATTTAAACCCAAATTACTTAATGTTAATGCTTAAACATTTTGTTCATCTGCATTTTAATTCATTCATTCATAACAATTTGACCACTAAACCATACTTTCAATTTTATGTTTCTGTAAAACTTTTGCAAATCCTTTGCCAATTCAAAAAAATCAATGTCTCTATATGGACAAAATGACAGTCCCTTGTTTAATATTGATAGTTCGTCAGTAGTGGGAATTATATATTTACCGCTATGTGTCCGTTGCTGTCTTTACTTCTTCTGTTGTCTGCGTTGGGATTTCCTCGTTTCCTCTGGTTGCGAGAGTACTACAGGATCCTTCTTTTTGTTTGCCACTTTTACCATGCTTGCGGCCTCCCCGGCGGTATCGCTGTCCCCGCTGCTTGAATCCAAAGAGGGAGCTGTTTCACCATTACCTGACGTATCGGAACATGACGCTCCGTTCAAATCACGTGACCTTTGATTTCTTCTCTGATTGGTCTTTCTCCTACTCTGGTTCTTCCTTGTTATCCGGTTGCCTTGGTTACCATATTTCCACTTGTATACATTGCTAAGGCGATAGTCCTCTTCGTCTCTTAAGAATTTGACTCTTTTGGTCTCCTTAATCGCCTTCTGTTTGACCATGATTCTCTCATCAATCTTCTTTTCCAACTCTAGGAAGTCCTCAGGTGATAGGAAAGAGAGTAAGTCCGCCTTTTGTTTTTTCATCACCTCTGTCTGTGTCTCTGTCTCCTGTAGTAAGGCTTCAACTGTGCACACTATTAAATCATATGAGCACTCGTTAATGATCGCTTCAAATTTTTCACAATAGCCTTTGTTATCACTGAGCATTGTTGAAACCGTAATCCCCGCGGGATTCTCCTAATCCTGTAATACTCTGCCAGGGTCGTCATGTGTAAGTCCCACTTCATGAGTTTCACCCTTAGAGCCTCATATTCCTTGGCAATAGTGGTAGAGGGTGCAGTTCTCAGAAATTCACGGGAACCTCTTGTAAGTGCTGTAATGCGCGCTGCATCTATTTCGCTGTATGCAAATACTTTGCTGCTATCCGTCATGATGGTATTGTCCTTATTCAATGCCATGATAAATTTGTTAAACAGCGTGCACGTTCCCTGCAGTTAGTTGATATGCAATGATACAAATAGGGATATCAGCACAGCTGTTGTTTCAAAGTGCACGAATGACTGAGTATAACTGCAATACTCAAAAAGCATAATCCATAAGCAAAATGTCACCAGCACTTTAGTCATTCAAAAAACTTAGAGCATTTAAACATAGAGCATTTAAAAACACACAAGCTAATTTTACAAGATCAGATCAGATTGCATTAAAATCATTGAAAAATAATAATAACATAGTCCTTAAAGGGGCCGATAAAGGCGGAGCTACCGTCATTTTGGATAAAAGTTATTATATAAATGAGATCAACGAACAACTCAATGATAACACCACATATAAAAAGATTGAAAATAATCCAGTAAGAAAAATACAGAAAGAGATTAAAAGTATTTTAAATCAATCATTATTGATGCAAAACTGGCTGAATACCTGTATATTGAAAACCCCAGAAATCCGATCTTTTATACTGTCCCAAAAATACATAAAGATCCCACTAGACCACCAGGGAGACCAATTGTTTCTTGTATTGAGTCAATTTATACAAATATTTCACAGTATTTAGATAAACTTCTGCAACCAGAGGTAGCCAATATGGCTAGTTATCTAAAAGACACAGGACATTTTTTGACTAAAATCAAGACATTGGCATTTCCTACCAATAGATACCTGCTGTTCACCATGGATGTCAAGAGCCTTTATACATCAATAAAGCATGAGACTGGCATTGCTATAATCAAAAAGGTTCTCATGGTGAGCGGCAGGTATTCTATACGGCAATGTCAATTTTTGGAAGATTTGCTAAGATTGATCCTTTACTAGAATTTTTTCTTGTTTCAGGAGCAATGGTTCATACAAACAAGGGGTACAGCAATGGGCTCCAACGTTGCCCCACCATACGCCAACTTATATATGAATGTATTTGAAGAAAGATTCGTCTATGAAAACGAACTGTTTAAAAAAGATGGCGCTATTTGGTGGCGCTATATAGACGACGTGTTTGGCGTGTGGTGGGGCAGAGTTGGAACCCTCATTGAGTTTGTTAAAGAGTTAAATTCAATGGTAAGAGGATTGCAGTTCACTGTAAATTACAGCGAGGAAACGGTTACATTCTTGGGTACAAAGGTCGCCAAAGGATTAAATGTATTAAACATAGACCTTTATTCCAAAGAGACAGACAGAAACACACTGTTGCAATATAATAGTTTTCACCCCAAACGCCTTATAGAATCCTTACCTAAAAGTCAACTCATTAGGGTAAAAAGAATAGTAAACGATGAAGAATTGTGTAAAACAAGATTGGATGAAATGGCCAAGAAATTTGAAAAAAAGAGGTGATCCACAAAGGTTACTCAAAGAAAAAATCAAGGAGGTACAAAATCCTATAATTAGGACACAAAAAGATGAGGGCAAAAATAGATTAGTGTTTGTGTCCCAACACAATCCATACAGTAATATAATTAGTAAAGCCATCAGAAAAATATTGGCATGTGCTCAAAGATTGCAATTATAACATTGAACAATTCAAAGAACCCCCATTAATGGCCTATAGAAGGGTCGATAACATTAGAGATCACTTAGTACGACCAACAAAGAGGTTAAACAATCTTATATTAGAGCCAAGAATAATGGTAATTATCCGTGTTTAAACTGTGCAAGTTGTAATTCCATCATAAAAGGAAAAAAAAAATGTCATCCCCATAATGGGAAGAAATACGATATTGAGGGATATCATACATGTAATAGCAACTTTGTAATATATTTAATTAAATGCCCGTGCTTCTTAGTATACTTAGGTGAAACCACACAATTGATAAGAGAGAGACTTAGCCAACATCGTTCTAATATAAGAAGGAAAAATATTGAGGCTCCCCTGTCCAAACATTTCTTAGAAAAGGGACATGCCATCAGTCAATTGAGATGGCTAATAATAGAACAGGTTAAAATACAAAGGAATGGTATGAATAGGGAAACATTATTGAAACAACGAGAGATGTGGTGGATTTACCATTTTGACACTTTAATACCAAAAGGCCTTAACAGAGATTTCGATTTATTTTGTTTTCTTTGAGAAATATTTGAGTTAACTGGTGAAAGGTTCTAGAGACAATAAGGGGTAACAATAAATTAATGGGCATTAATGAAGGCATTTTCTAAGATTCATTTGCTGTAAAAATTTGAGATATAATGTGCAAAATATCTAATATATAAAAACTTAGATATAATTGAAACATATAACTTTTTGCAACAATATTTATCTCTGTACAAATCTGTTGTTTTGATACCTTATGTTTTTAACTTGAGATGATACTATGTAACATGTTATTTAACAGTGTAGTTACTGAATATCACCACTAGGTGGCAGCCCTAGAACCCTGTGAGGTCAGTTTGGCGCCAATGAACATGTATTTAAGTAGTAAGAAATGTTTGTATCATTAGCATGACTAAGGGGTTAACACCCCGAAACGTTGCAGTTTTTTATTCCAATAAAAGTTTTTTGAATTACTTAAGTGCTGGTGACATTTTGCTTATGGATTATGCTTTTTGAGTATTGAAGTTATACTCAGTCATTCGTGCACTTTGAAACAGCTGTGCTGATATCCCTATTTGTATCGTTACAGACAGGAGGGAGCTATAGTACATGGGGGCTGTCCCTTCCCTGCAGGTGACACAGACAGGAGGGAGCTATAGGACATGGGGGCTGTCCCTTCCCTGCAGGTGACATAGACAGGAGGGAGCTATAGGACATGGGGGCTGTCCCTTCCCTGCAGGTGACACAGACAGGAGAGAGCTATAGGACATGTGGTCTGTCCCTCCACTGCAAGTGACACAGACAGGAGGGAGCTATAGGACATGTGGTCTGTCCCTCCACTGCAAGTGACACAGACAGGAGGGAGCTATAGGACATGTGGTCTGTCCCTCCACTGCAAGTGACACAGACAGGAGGGAGCTATAGGACATGAGGTCTGTCCCTCCTCTGCAGGTGACACAGACAGGAGAGAGCAAAAGGACATGTGGTCTGTCCCTCCACTGCAAGTGACACAGACAGGAGGGATCTATAGGACATGTGTTCTGTCCCTCCACTGCAAGTGACACAGACAGGAGGGATCTATAGGACATGTGGTCTGTCCCTCCACTGCAAGTGACACAGACAGGAGGGAGCTATAGGACATGTGGTCTGTCCCTCCACTGTAAGTGACACAGAAAGGAGGGAGCTATAGGACATGTGGTCTGTCCTTCCACTGTAAGTGACACAGAAAGGAGGGATCTATAGGACATGGGGTCTGTCCCTCCACTGCAAGTGACACAGACAGGAGGGAGCTATAGGACATGTGGTCTGTCCCTCCACTGCAAGTGACACAGACAGGAGGGAGCTATAGGACATGTGGTCTGTCCTTCCACTGTAAGTGACACAGAAAGGAGGGAGCTATAGGACATGTGGTCTGTCCCTCCACTGCAAGTGACACAGACAGGAGGGAGCTATAGGACATGTGGTCTGTCCCTCCACTGCAAGTGACACAGACAGGAGGGAGCTATAGGACATGTGGTCTGTCCCTTCTCTGCAGGTGACACAGTGACACAGACAGGAGGGAGCTATAGGACATGTGGTCTGTCCCTCCACTGCAAGTGACACAGACAGGAGGGAGCTATAGGACATGTGGTCTGTCCCTCCACTGCAAGGGACACAGACAGGAGAGAGCTATAGGACATGGGGTCTGTCCCTTCTCTGCAGGTGACACAGGCAAGAGGGAGCTATAGGACATGAGGTCTGTCCCTCCCCTGCAGGTGACACAGACAGGAGGGAGCTATAGTACATGTGGTCTGTCCCTCCACTGCAAGTGACACAGACAGGAGAGAGCTATAGGACATGAGGTCTGTCCCTCCCCTGCAAGTGACACAGACAGGAGGGAGCTATAGGACATGTGGTCTGTCCTTCCACTGCAAGTGACACAGACAGGAGGGAGCTATAGGACATGTGGTCTGTCCCTCCACTGCAAGTGACACAGACAGGAGGGAGCTATAGGACATGTGGTCTGTCCTTCCACTGCAAGTGACACAGACAGGAGGGAGCTATAGGACATGTGGTCTGTCCCTCCACTGCAAGTGACACAGACAGGAGGGAGCTATAGGACATGTGGTCTGTCCCTCCACTGCAAGGGACACAGACAGGAGGGAGCTATAGGACATGTGGTCTGTCCCTCCACTGCAAGTGACACAGACAGGAGGGAGCTATAGGACATGTGGTCTGTCCCTTCTCTGCAGGTGACACAGTGACACAGACAGGAGGGAGCTATAGGACATGTGGTCTGTCCCTCCACTGCAAGGGACACAGACAGGAGAGAGCTATAGGACATGGGGTCTGTCCCTTCTCTGCAGGTGACACAGGCAAGAGGGAGCTATAGGACCTGGGGTCTGTCCCTCCCCTGCAGGTGACACAGATAGGAGAGAGCTATAGGACCTGGGGTCTGTCCCTCCCCTGCAGGTGACACAGTGAGACAGACAGGAGGGAGCTATAGGACATGGGGTCTGTCCCTCCCCTGCAGGTGATACAGTGACACAGACAGGAGGGAGGGAGCTATAAGACATGGGGTCTGTCCCTCCCCTGCAGGTGACACAGATAGCAGGGAGCTACAGGACATGGGGTCTGTCTTTCTCTTGCAGGTGACACAGACAGGAGCGAGCTATAGGACACAGGGACTGTCCCTCCCCTGCGGGTGACACAGGCAGGAGCAATCTATAGGACATGGGGACTGTTCCTCCCCTGCAGGTGACACAGACAGGAGGGAGCTATAGGACATGGGGTCTGTCCCTCCTCTGCAGGTGACACAGTGACACAGACAGGAGGGAGCTATAGGACATGGGGTCTGTCCCTCCTCTGCAGAGTGACACAGACAGGAGGGAGCTATAGGACATGGGGTCTGTCCCTCCTCTGCAGGTGACACAGTGACACAGACAGGAGGGAGCTATAGGACATAGGGTCTGTCCCTCCCCTGCAGAGTGACACAGACAGAAGGGAGCTATAGAACACTATACCACTCTGCGGGGGATGGACAGACCCTGACAGGTGGGAGCTATAGGACATGGGGTCTGCCCCTCCCCTGCAGAGTGGTACAGTGACACCAACAGGTGAGAGGTATAGGGCATGGGGTCTGCCCCTCCGCTGCAGAGTGGTATAGTGACACAAACAGGCAGGAGCTATGGGATGGGATTTCAGTTCCACTCTTCACCCTGCAGAAACTTGTCACAGATATATTTAATTTTTCCTTTTGTACACTTTTCCTTGGGGTTTTAGGAGATGTTCTGAAGGATTCAGGGAGTTGCCTATGCTCTGCGGTGACAGTCGGACTGCTCAGAGGCACCACAGGGAAGCTGAACCTGGTTAACGCATCACTGTACGCAGAGGGAGCTGGTATTAAGGTAAATTTCCTGTTGTATTCATGTGTGTGTGCTTGTGTTTTACATAAATACTCATGTATGCTTTCCCATTTGCTCACTGTCTGCACATCATACACACTCTCTGCTGTTCCTCTCTCAGGTCAGTACCCGACACTCTGCGGGCACCGGGGAGGCACAGCTGGCTGTGTTAGGGGCAGATCTCTCGCTGGCCGGGGGAGTGAGGGGACCATCCCCCTGTCTACTGCAAATCGGTCCCTCAAAATTCCGCAGCCCAGTTACTCTCTATGGTACCCTGCTCCTGTGGCGCAATGCTGCTCCTCTGCCCAAGTTATTAGGTAAGTTTTTATATTGCTACAGGGCAGCTGCCCTTTTATTCCCCCCCCCCCCCCCGCCTGGTCCTTCCTACAAATACTTACCCCATCTCCTCATCCCCAGTCTATACATTATGTACCAGGGCTTACTCATGCCCAGTCTATACATTATGTACCAGGGCTTCCTCATCCCCAGTCTATACATTATGTACTAGAGATTCCTCATCCCCAGTCTATACATTATGTACCAGGGCTTCCTCATCCCCAGTCTATACATTATGTACCAGGGCTTACTCATCCCCAGTCTATACATTATGTACCAGGGATTCCTCATGCCCAGTCTATACATTATGTACCAAGGCTTACTCATCCCCAGTCTATACATTATGTACCAGGGCTTACTCATCCCCAGTCTATACATTATGTACCAGGGCTTACTCATCCCCAGTCTATACATTATGTACCAGGGATTCCTCATCCCCAGTCTATACATTATGTACCAGCGATTCCTCATCCCCAGTCTATACATTATGTACCAGGGCTTACTCATCCCCAGTCTATACATTATGTACCAGGGCTTACTCATCCCCAGTCTATACATTATGTACCAGCGATTCCTCATCCCCAGTCTATACATTATGTACCAGGGCTTACTCATCCCCAGTCTATACATTATGTACCAGGGCTTACTCATCCCCAGTCTATACATTATGTACCAGGGCTTACTCATCCCCAGTCTATACATTATGTACCAGGGATTCCTCATCCCCAGTCTATACATTATGTACCAGCGATTCCTCATCCCCAGTCTATACATTATGTACCAGGGCTTACTCATCCCCAGTCTATACATTATGTACCAGGGCTTACTCATCCCCAGTCTATACATTATGTACCAGCGATTCCTCATCCCCAGTCTATACATTATGTACCAGGGCTTACTCATCCCCAGTCTATACATTATGTACCAGGGCTTACTCATCCCCAGTCTATACATTATGTACCAGGGATTCCTCATGCCCAGTCTATACATTATGTACCAGGGATTCCTCATCCCCAGTCTATACATTATGTACCAGGGATTCCTCATCCCCAGTCTATACATTATGTACCAGCGATTCCTCATCCCCAGTCTATACATTATGTACCAGCGATTCCTCATCCCCAGTCTATACATTATGTACCAGGGCTTACTCATCCCCAGTCTATACATTATGTACCAGCGATTCCTCATCCCCAGTCTATACATTATGTACCAGCGATTCCTCATCCCCAGTCTATACATTATGTACCAGGGCTTCCTCATCCCCAGTCTATACATTATGTACCAGGGCTTACTCATCCCCAGTCTATACATTATGTACCAGGGCTTACTCATCCCCAGTCTATACATTATGTACCAGCGATTCCTCATCCCCAGTCTATATATTATGTACCAGGGCTTACTCATCCCCAGTCTATACATTATGTACCAGGGCTTACTCATCCCCAGTCTATACATTATGTACCAGGGCTTACTCATCCCCAGTCTATACATTATGTACCAGCGATTCCTCATCCCCAGTCTATACATTATGTACCAGCGATTCCTCATCCCCAGTCTATACATTATGTACCAGCGATTCCTCATCCCCAGTCTATACATTATGTACCAGGGCTTCCTCATCCCCAGTCTATACATTATGTACCAGGGCTTCCTCATCCCCAGTCTATACATTATGTACCAGGGCTTCCTCATCCCCAGTCTATACATTATGTACCAGAGATTCCTCATCCCCAGTCTATACATTATGTACCAGCGATTCCTCATCCCCAGTCTATACATTATGTACCAGGGCTTCCTCATCCCCAGTCTATACATTATGTACCAGCGATTCCTCATCCCCAGTCTATACATTATGTACCAGGGCTTACTCATCCCCAGTCTATACATTATGTACCAGGGCTTACTCATCCCCAGTCTATACATTATGTACCAGCGATTCCTCATCCCCAGTCTATACATTATGTACCAGGGCTTACTCATCCCCAGTCTATACATTATGTACCAGCGATTCCTCATCCCCAGTCTATACATTATGTACTAGAGATTTCTCATCCCCAGTCTATACATTATGTACCAGGGCTTCCTCATCCCCAGTCTATACATTATGTACCAGCGATTCCTCATCCCCAGTCTATACATTATGTACCAGGGCTTCCTCATCCCCAGTCTATACATTATGTACCAGGGCTTCCTCATCCCCAGTCTATACATTATGTACCAGGGCTTACTCATGCCCAGTCTATACATTATGTACCAGGGCTTCCTCATCCCCAGTCTATACATTATGTACCAGGGCTTACTCATCCCCAGTCTATACATTATGTACCAGGGCTTACTCATCCCCAGTCTATACATTATGTACCAGGGATTCCTCATCCCCAGTCTATACATTATGTACCAGGGATTCCTCATCCCCAGTCTATACATTATGTACCAGGGCTTACTCATCCCCAGTCTATACATTATGTACCAGGGCTTCCTCATCCCCAGTCTATACATTATGTACCAGGGCTTCCTCATCCCCAGTCTATACATTATGTACCAGGGCTTACTCATCCCCAGTCTATACATTATGTACCAGGGCTTACTCATCCCCAGTCTATACATTATGTACCAGGGATTCCTCATCCCCAGTCTATACATTATGTACCAGCGATTCCTCATCCCCAGTCTATACATTATGTACCAGGGCTTACTCATCCCCAGTCTATACATTATGTACCAGCGATTCCTCATCCCCAGTCTATACATTATGTACCAGGGATTCCTCATCCCCAGTCTATACATTATGTACCAGGGCTTACTCATCCCCAGTCTATACATTATGTACCAGCGATTCCTCATCCCCAGTCTATACATTATGTACCAGGGCTTACTCATCCCCAGTCTATACATTATGTACCAGCGATTCCTCATCCCCAGTCTATACATTATGTACCAGCGATTCCTCATCCCCAGTCTATACATTATGTACCAGGGCTTCCTCATCCCCAGTCTATACATTATGTACCAGGGCTTACTCATCCCCAGTCTATACATTATGTACCAGGGCTTACTCATCCCCAGTCTATACATTATGTACCAGCGATTCCTCATCCCCAGTCTATATATTATGTACCAGGGCTTACTCATCCCCAGTCTATACATTATGTACCAGGGCTTACTCATCCCCAGTCTATACATTATGTACCAGGGCTTACTCATCCCCAGTCTATACATTATGTACCAGCGATTCCTCATCCCCAGTCTATACATTATGTACCAGCGATTCCTCATCCCCAGTCTATACATTATGTACCAGCGATTCCTCATCCCCAGTCTATACATTATGTACCAGGGCTTCCTCATCCCCAGTCTATACATTATGTACCAGGGCTTCCTCATCCCCAGTCTATACATTATGTACCAGGGCTTCCTCATCCCCAGTCTATATATTATGTACCAGCGATTCCTCATCCCCAGTCTATACATTATGTACCAGAGATTCCTCATCCCCAGTCTATACATTATGTACCAGGGCTTACTCATCCCCAGTCTATACATTATGTACCAGGGCTTACTCATCCCCAGTCTATACATTATGTACCAGGGCTTACTCATCCCCAGTCTATACATTATGTACCAGAGATTCCTCATGCCCAGTCTATACATTATCTACCAGGGCTTCCTCATCCCCAGTCTATACATTATGTACCAGGGCTTACTCATCCCCAGTCTATACATTATGTACCAGGGCTTACTCATCCCCAGTCTATACATTATGTACCAGCGATTCCTCATCCCCAGTCTATACATTATGTACCAGCGATTCCTCATCCCCAGTCTATACATTATGTACTAGAGATTCCTCATCCCCAGTCTATACATTATGTACCAGGGCTTCCTCATCCCAGTCTATACATTATGTACCAGCGATTCCTCATCCCCAGTCTATACATTATGTACCAGGGCTTCCTCATCCCCAGTCTATACATTATGTACCAGGGCTTACTCATCCCCAGTCTATACATTATGTACCAGGGCTTACTCATCCCCAGTCTATACATTATGTACCAGCGATTCCTCATCCCCAGTCTATACATTATGTACCAGCGATTCCTCATCCCCAGTCTATACATTATGTACCAGGGCTTCCCCATCCCAGTCTATACATTATGTACCAGCGATTCCTCATCCCCAGTCTATACATTATGTACCAGCGATTCCTCATGCCCAGTCTATACATTATGTACCAGGGCTTACTCATCCCCAGTCTATACATTATGTACCAGGGCTTCCTCATCCCCAGTCTATACATTATGTACCAGGGCTTCCTCATCCCCAGTCTATACATTATGTACCAGGGCTTACTCATCACCAGTCTATACATTATGTACCAGGGATTCCTCATGCCCAGTCTATACATTATGTACCAGGGCTTCCTCATCCCCAGTCTATACATTATGTACCAGGGATTCCTCATCCCCAGTCTAAACATTATGTACCAGGGTTTCCTCATCCCCAGTCTATACATTATGTACCAAGGCTTACTCATCCCCAGTCTATACATTATGTACCAAGGCTTACTCATCCCCAGTCTATACATTATGTACCAGGGCTTACTCATCCCCAGTCTATACATTATGTACCAGGGATTCCTCATCCCCAGTCTATACATTATGTACCAGCGATTCCTCATCCCCAGTCTATATATTATGTACCAGGGCTTACTCATCCCCAGTCTATACATTATGTACCAGGGCTTACTCATCCCCAGTCTATACATTATGTACCAAGGCTTACTCATCCCCAGTCTATACATTATGTACCAGGGCTTACTCATCCCCAGTCTATACATTATGTACTAGAGATTCCTCATCCCCAGTCTATACATTATGTACCAGCGATTCCTCATCCCCAGTCTATACATTATGTACCAGCGATTCCTCATCCCCAGTCTATACATTATGTACCAGGGATTCCTCATCCCCAGTCTATACATTATGTACCAGGGCTTCCTCATCCCCAGTCTATATATTATGTACCAGGGCTTACTCATCCCCAGTCTATACATTATGTACCAGGGCTTACTCATCCCCAGTCTATACATTATGTACCAAGGCTTACTCATCCCCAGTCTATACATTATGTACCAGGGCTTACTCATCCCCAGTCTATACATTATGTACTAGAGATTCCTCATCCCCAGTCTATACATTATGTACCAGCGATTCCTCATCCCCAGTCTATACATTATGTACCAGCGATTCCTCATCCCCAGTCTATACATTATGTACCAGGGATTCCTCATCCCCAGTCTATACATTATGTACCAGGGCTTCCTCATCCCCAGTCTATACATTATGTACCAGGGATTCCTCATCCCCAGTCTATACATTATGTACCAGAGATTCCTCATCCCCAGTCTATATATTATGTACCAGCGATTCCTCATCCCCAGTCTATACATTATGTACCAGGGATTCCTCATCCCCAGTCTATATATTATGTACCAGCGATTCCTCATTCCCAGTCTATACATTATGTACCAGCGATTCCTCATCCCCAGTCTATACATTATGTACCAGGGCTTACTCATCCCCAGTCTATACATTATGTACCAGGGCTTACTCATCCCCAGTCTATACATTATGTACCAGGGCTTACTCATCCCCAGTCTATACATTATGTACCAGCGATTCCTCATCCCCAGTCTATACATTATGTACCAGCGATTCCTCATCCCCAGTCTATACATTATGTACCAGCGATTCCTCATCCCCAGTCTATACATTATGTACCAGCGATTCCTCATCCCCAGTCTATACATTATGTACCAGCGATTCCTCATCCCCAGTCTATATATTATGTACCAGCGATTCCTCATCCCCAGTCTATACATTATGTACCAGGGATTCCTCATCCCCAGTCTATACATTATGTACCAGGGATTCCTCATCCCCAGTCTATACATTATGTACTAGAGATTCCTCATCCCCAGTCTATACATTATGTACCAGGGCTTCCTCATCCCCAGTCTATACATTATGTACCAGGGCTTCCTCATCCCCAGTCTATACATTATGTACCAGGGCTTACTCATCCCCAGTCTATACATTATGTACCAGGGCTTCCTCATCCCCAGTCTATACATTATGTACCAGGGCTTCCTCATCCCCAGTCTATACATTATGTACCAGGGATTCCTCATCCCCAGTCTATACATTATGTACTAGATATTCCTCATCCCCAGTCTATACATTATGTACCAGGGCTTCCTCATCCCCAGTCTATATATTATGTACCAGCGATTCCTCATCCCCAGTCTATACATTATGTACTAGAGATTCCTCATCCCCAGTCTATACATTATGTACCAGGGCTTACTCATCCCCAGTCTATACATAATGTACCAGGGATTCATCACTACTAGACTCACAGACTCAGGGGCCCCTGTGTGTTGTGGTTTAATCTGTCTCTGTGATTGATGCTATACAGAATATGTAGCTAGATAAAACACTATACAGGGTATGTAGATAGATATGGTGATTATATAACACATACTATATAGGGTATATAGATAGATATGGTTATTATACAACACCTTACAGGGTATGTAGATCGGTATGGTTATTATATAACACATAATACTATTTAGGGTATGTAGATATATATGGATATTATATAACTATATATAGGGTATATAGATAGATATGGTTAACATATAACACTATACAGGGTATATAGATAGATATGGTTAATATATAACACTATACAGGGTATATAGATAGATATGGTTAACATATAACACTATACAGGGTATATAGATAGATATGGTTAATATATAACACTATACAGGGTATATAGATAGATATGGTTAATATATAACACTATACAGGGTATATAGATAGATATGGTTAACATATAACACTATACAGGGTATATTGATAGATATTCTATAATGGATATAGGGTATATAGATAGATATGGTTAACATATAACACTATACAGGGTATATAGATAGATATGGTTAACATATAACACTATACAGGGTATATTGATAGATATGGATAATATATAAAACTATACAGGGTATATAGATAGATATTCTGTAATGGATATAGGGTATATAGATAGATATGGTTAACATATAACACTATACAGGGTATATAGATAGATATGGTTAACATATAACACTATACAGGGTATATTGATAGATATGGATAATATATAAAACTATACAGGGTATATAGATAGATATTCTGTAATGGATATAGGGTATATAGATAGATATGGTTAACATATAACACTATACAGGGTATATAGATAGATATGGTTAATATATAACACTATACAGGGTATATAGATAGATATGGTTAACATATAACACTATACAGGGTATATAGATAGATATGGTTAATATATAACACTATACAGGGTATATAGATAGATATGGTTAATATATAACACTATACAGGGTATATAGATAGATATGGTTAACATATAACACTATACAAGGTATATTGATAGATATTCTATAATGGATATAGGGTATATAGATAGATATGGTTAACATATAACACTATACAGGGTATCCTACAAGGAGAAAAGGGATGACGATGGCACTACTGGAATTGTTGCCCTAATAATTATAATCAGTCCCACATAGTAGGGGGAACCATAATCAATAACTCGAGGGCGGGTGCTGTACATATGTGGAGAGAGACATACTCAACAATTAGAAAAGCTTGTGTCAATATTAGATACTGGATAGAAAGGATCCATGCAAGAACATTCTGTCTGCATAGAGACGTTTAAAACTTAACTTTTATTTCAAAATAAAAACCAATTGAAATGATACACACAATTAAAAACACTGTAACATAAAGGGCCCCCCAAGTTTGGAGAATAAGGTACTGCTCCAGGTAGCAGTGGAATAAGAGAGTATAGGTACTCGGTACAATATAGTAACCTCTTAACAGTATAAACAATATAACCTGCCCACTGGGAGTGTGTGTCTATTAACAATATTCAAATCACACAGTGCCCAGATACTAGAGCAAGGTCTATGTCTAAGTGATTGTTATTACAGATCTCCAACCGTCTAAGTTAGATCCTATTAGTAGAGTGGCACCTCTAATGGGGTATAATAGTAGGGTACAATGGCTACACCCAGAAGGCGATGAATTTAATATTATTAGAGACAATATATCTGGTGCCTTATAAATTGGGTTAGTATATATTAATATATAGACCCTGGATAGAGGAGGTACAGTAAAGATAAGATCAATCCCTTACCCTCGTGAACGTAAGTAAGAATATAACTTGTAGCTGTAATCTATGACAGTCACCACTAAAAGGTAGTCGTATTATTCTATAGGTGCAATACCATAGATAATTAAGTAGGTATACTGTAGTTTAGGACGACAAACTACCCTCTCCCAATTAGTTAGGGGGGATAATTAGTAGTCAAGATTTTTCTTATAGTAAAAATTTGTCCAAGGTAATTAACTGTACATATGCTTACTTAGAGGTAATGGTATAACACTGTGGGTATTACACCGGAGACAGTTGAGTAGGTATATTATTAATATTTATATGCCCGTTTTTTCTATAGTGAATAGGCGATTTGAAAAACAATATATTTTATTTCAACTTAGCAACAATCAGGTGTGTTTGGTGTGACTGTATTTATTTAGAAAGTACAAATCCGACTCCCAATTGGTTTTGGGGGGGGATCATTAATATTCAGGAGACCCAGCTGTATTTGCACGTGTGCAGTTTAACTTCTATCAGGTGTTAACCATAAACACAATATCTATATATATATTTTTTGAGAGAAGAATGCAGTGTCAAGTAGATCAATTTAACAGTCTGCCACAGTTGTCATGTGACTTTATGAATCAGTGTAATTAAACACCGCCAAGTTCTCCCCACTTTAAAGTGCTTCCACTGAGTATCTTTCTCTTAAATATCTATGATTGTATCGTTCAAAGATAGTAATTAATTATTTAGATACTAGCCAGTGTAAGAGCGTGAAGGTTACACCTTAAGTAAGCGCATAAAGTTTCTACTGGTACTCCCAAGGGGGTAATATTTGCGAGATTGTTACCAAATAAGATAAAAGATAATATTACCTATTATACCGTCCTGTCATTGACAGGAAATATTACAAAATAACAAATACCAAGGGTACCGGAGCAGCACTAAATTATGTTTTGAAGGACTACCTAATAGTAACAAGTCAAAATAAGTTTAAGGAACTATAGGTAGACCCGCGAGGGCCGTTACAGCAATTTAAAACACACAACCGGAGAGGGACCTAAGCGTCCCTACTCCCCCTAACATGTTTCGCAAAAGAGCTTTATCAAAGGTGGGGCGGCCGGCTCTAATGCAGACATTTATAGGCTGAAGTATTCGTTACGTCATGGTACTCCCTCAGTGGTGATAGGAGAAGTGAATACAGGGTATATTGATAGATATTCTATAATGGATATAGGGTATATAGATAGATATGGTTAACATATAACACTATACAGGGTATATAGATAGATATGGTTAACATATAACACTATACAGAGTATATAGATAGATATTCTATAATGGATATAGGGTATATAGATAGATATGGTTAACATATAACACTATACAGGGTATATAGATAGATATGGTTAACATATAACACTATACAGGGTATATTGATAGATATGGATAATATATAAAACTATACAGGGTATATAGATAGATATTCTGTAATGGATATAGGGTATATAGATAGATATGGTTAACATATAACACTATACAGGGTATATAGATAGATATGGATAATATATAAAACTATACAGGGTATATAGATAGATATTCTGTAATGGATATAGGGTATATAGATAGATATGGTTAACATATAACACTATACAGGGTATATAGATAGATATGGTTAATATATAACACTATACAGGGTATATAGATAGATATGGTTAATATATAACACTATACAGGGTATATAGATAGATATGGTTAATATATAACACTATACAGGGTATATAGATAGATATGGTTAATATATAACACTATACAGGGTATATAGATAGATATGGTTAATATATAACACTATACAGGGTATATAGATAGATATTCTATAATGGATATAGGGTATATAGATAGATATTCTATAATGGATATAGGGTATATAGATAGATATTCTATAATGGATATAGGGTATATAGATAGATATTCTATAATGGATATAGGGTATATAGATAGATATGGTTATTATATAACATATAACACTATACAGGGTATATAGATAGATATGGTTATTATATAACATATAACACTATACAGGGTATATAGATAGATATGGTTAACATATAACACTATACAGGGTATGTAGATAGATATGGTTAACATATAACACTATACAGGGTATATAGATAGATATGGTTAACATATAACACTATACAGGGTATATAGATAGATATGGTTATTATATAACATATAACACTATACAGGGTATATAGATAGATATGGTTAATATATAACACTATACAGGGTATATAGATAGATATGGTTAACATATAACACTATACAGGGTATATAGATAGATATGGTTATTATATAACATATAACACTATACAGGGTATATAGATAGATATGGTTAATATATAACACTATACAGGGTATATAGATAGATATGGTTAACATATAACACTATACAGGGTATATAGATAGATATGGTTATTATATAACATATAACACTATACAGGGTATATAGATAGATATGGTTATTATATAACATATAACACTATACAGGGTATATAGATAGATATGGTTAATATATAACACTATACAGGGTATATAGATAGATATTCTATAATGGATATAGGGTATATAGATAGATATGGTTATTATATAACACTATACAGGGTATATAGATAGATATTCTATAATGGATATAGGGTATATAGATAGATATTCTATAATGGATATAGGGTATATAGATAGCCTGTCCGTCGGTACTTGGCTTTGGTGATGTGACATACGCACTAGATGTCACCCTGTCCGTCTCTGTGTAAGTACCAGGCAGCTATTCTTTGTGTCACTACTATTTTAGTTGCAGTTTATTTTAGGCGTTCAACTCCAACCTGTAACTTGTGCCCTGGCACTCACTTCCTGTTTTTTACTGAGCATCTGATCCTTCCTGTACCAACATGATATAGTGGAAGGTACTTGTATCCTAGCTTGCCCACATAAATCATAGAGATACTGTTCCCTTTAGTACAGCCATCTGAGCTATATAAATACGTCAGCAGATACCCAGCATGTGCCCGTTAGTACTGCCATCTGAGCTATATAAATACATCAGCAGATACCCAGCGTGTGCCCGTTAGTACTGCCGCCATCTGAGCTATATAAATACATCAGCAGTGAGATACCCAGCGTGTGCCCGTTAGTACTGCCATCTGAGCTATATAAATACGTCAGCAGATACCCAGCATGTGCCCGTTAGTACTGCCGCCATCTGAGCTATATAAATACATCAGCAGAGAGATACCCAGCGTGTGCCCGTTAGTACTGCCGCCATCTGAGTTATATAAATACATCAGCAGAGAGATACCCAGCGTGTGCCCGTTAGTACTGCCATCTGAGCTATATAAATACATCAGCAGAGAGATACCCAGCGTGTGCCCGTTAGTACTGCCGCCATCTGAGTTATATAAATACATCAGCAGAGAGATACCCAGCGTGTGCCCGTTAGTACTGCCGCCATCTGAGTTATATAAATACATCAGCAGTGAGATACCCAGCGTGTGCCCGTTAGTACTGCCATCTGAGCTATATAAATACATCAGCAGAGAGATACCCAGCGTGTGCCCGTTAGTACCGCCATCTGAGCTATATAAATACATCAGCAGTGAGATACCCAGCGTGTGCCCGTTAGTACTGCCATCTGAGCTATATAAATACATCAGCAGAGAGATACCCAGCGTGTGCCCGTTAGTACTGCCGCCATCTGAGCTATATAAATACATCAGCAGTGAGATACCCAGCGTGTGCCCGTTAGTACTGCCATCTGAGTTATATAAATACATCAGCAGTGAGATACCCAGCGTGTGCCCGTTAGTACTGCCGCCATCTGAGTTATATAAATACATCAGCAGTGAGATACCCAGCGTGTGCCCGTTAGTACTGCCATCTGAGCTATATAAATACATCAGCAGAGAGATACCCAGCGTGTGCCCGTTAGTACTGCCGCCATCTGAGTTATATAAATACATCAGCAGTGAGATACCCAGCGGGTGCCCGTTAGTACTGCCATCTGAGTTATATAAATACATCAGCAGTGAGATACCCAGCGTGTGCCTGTTAGTACTGCCGCCATCTGAGCTATATAAATACATCAGCAGAGAGATACCCAGCGTGTGCCCGTTAGTACTGCCGCCATCTGAGTTATATAAATACATCAGCAGAGAGATACCCAGCGTGTGCCCGTTAGTACTGCCATCTGAGTTATATAAATACATCAGCAGAGAGATACCCAGCGTGTGCCCGTTAGTACTGCCGCCATCTGAGTTATATAAATACATCAGCAGTGAGATACCCAGCGTGTGCCCGTTAGTACTGCCATCTGAGCTATATAAATACATCAGCAGTGAGATACCCAGCGTGTGCCTGTTAGTACTGCCGCCATCTGAGCTATATAAATACATCAGCAGTGAGATACCCAGCGTGTGCCCGTTAGTACTGCTGCCATCTGAGCTATATAAATACATCAGCAGTGAGATACCCAGCGTGTGCCCGTTAGTACTGCCATCTGAGCTATATAAATACATCAGCAGTGAGATACCCAGCGTGTGCCCGTTAGTACTGCCGCCATCTGAGCTATATAAATACATCAGCAGTGAGATACCCAGCGTGTGCCCGTTAGTACTGCCGCCATCTGAGCTATATAAATACATCAGCAGTGAGATACCCAGCGTGTGCCCGTTAGTACTGCCATCTGAGCTATATAAATACATCAGCAGATACCCAGCGTGTGCCCGTTAGTACTGCCGCCATCTGAGTTATATAAATACATCAGCAGTGAGATACCCAGCGTGTGCCCGTTAGTACTGCCATCTGAGCTATATAAATACGTCAGCAGATACCCAGCGTGTGCCCGTTAGTACTGCCATCTGAGCTATATAAATACATCAGCAGTGAGATACCCAGCGTGTGCCCGTTAGTACTGCCATCTGAGTTATATAAATACATCAGCAGTGAGATACCCAGCGTGTGCCCGTTAGTACTGCCGCCATCTGAGTTATATAAATACATCAGCAGTGAGATACCCAGCGTGTGCCCGTTAGTACTGCCGCCATCTGAGCTATATAAATACATCAGCAGTGAGATACCCAGCGTGTGCCCGTTAGTACTGCCGCCATCTGAGCTATATATATACATCAGCAGTGAGATACCCAGCGTGTGCCCGTTAGTACTGCCATCTGAGCTATATAAATACATCAGCAGATACCCAGCGTGTGCCCGTTAGTACTGCCGCCATCTGAGCTATATAAATACATCAGCAGTGAGATACCCAGCGTGTGCCCGTTAGTACTGCCATCTGAGTTATATAAATACGTCAGCAGAGAGATACCCAGCGTGTGCCCGTTAGTACTGCCATCTGAGCTATATAAATACATCAGCAGTGAGATACCCAGCGTGTGCCCGTTAGTACTGCCGCCATCTGAGCTATATAAATACGTCAGCAGTGAGATACCCAGCGTGTGCCCGTTAGTACTGCCATCTGAGCTATATAAATACGTCAGCAGATACCCAGCGTGTGCCCGTTAGTACTGCCGCCATCTGAGTTATATAAATACATCAGCAGAGAGATACCCAGCGTGTGCCCGTTAGTACTGCCATCTGAGCTATATAAATACGTCAGCAGATACCCAGCGTGTGCCTGTTAGTACTGCCATCTGAGCTATATAAATACGTCAGCAGATACCCAGCGTGTGCCCGTTAGTACTGCCGCCATCTGAGTTATATAAATACATCAGCAGTGAGATACCCAGCGTGTGCCCGTTAGTACTGCCGCCATCTGAGTTATATAAATACATCAGCAGAGAGATACCCAGCGTGTGCCCGTTAGTACTGCCATCTGAGCTATATAAATACGTCAGCAGATACCCAGCGTGTGCCCGTTAGTACTGCCATCTGAGCTATATAAATACGTCAGCAGATACCCAGCGTGTGCCCGTTAGTACTGCCGCCATCTGAGTTATATAAATACATCAGCAGTGAGATACCCAGCGTGTGCCCGTTAGTACTGCCGCCATCTGAGTTATATAAATACATCAGCAGAGAGATACCCAGCGTGTGCCCGTTAGTACTGCCATCTGAGCTATATAAATACGTCAGCAGATACCCAGCGTGTGCCCGTTAGTACTGCCATCTGAGCTATATAAATACGTCAGCAGATACCCAGCGTGTGCCCGTTAGTACTGCCGCCATCTGAGCTATATAAATACGTCAGCAGAGAGATACCCAGCGTGTGCCCGTTAGTACTGCCATCTGACTTACAACACAATGTCATTAGTACACAGCAGGACATAACTGTCACATCATGGGACGTGTGTTAGAATATAGGACCTTCAGCTGTACCTGTGGACACTTACTGAATTTTGCAATGTATTTTTCATGAGCCTCCACAAGTTAATGTGATACATTAGGATAAAAATAAAGTTAATGAGGTGCACAGTCCGTATTACACAGGACACAGCTCTAGACAAGGATTTCTGTCTTAAAGGGACATGATACCCAAATGTTGAAGCAAATGAAAGTGATGCAGCAGAGCTGTAAAAAGCTGACTTGAAAATATCACTTGAATATCTCTATGTAAAAATAAAAGATATTTACCTCAATGTCTCCTAAGTATTCACACCCACTGTAAGAGACTATAAGCAGCCAATCAGGATGCTAGTCCCAGGACTTGCAGGGGAGTGTGCATCTGGCAGGCACAGTCATGTTAGTTTTCTATTCAGTACTATGAAATCTTACAAGATCACAGCAAAGCTAAGCATGAACTCAGCACTGCTGATGCTGATTGGCTATTACTTTTTTCCCCAACTTGCAACTGGACAGTAGCTGAAGTATAACTGATCACAGAACACTTACTCTGGTGAGCTGAGAAAATTGTGATGTAAAATATCTTCCTATTCATGTGATATTTTCTAGTCAGCTTTTTACAGTTATGCTGCATCACTTATGAGTTATGAGTATTATGTCCCTTTAAGCAGAAACCACAGAGCTACTGTGATTTCCCCCTCATTCTCTTTGTCATCCTCAAGTGACAGCTGTGACACTTCAGGATTTACTCACACTTTGTTAGAGAATTGTGGGTTAAAGAAAGAAGAAGCTGAATTTTTGTATCGTACTGTAGTTACCAGAAAGCAAACTGCACACCAGTACTATACTTTACCTTCTGAACATTCTGGTGCCAGTGTCGGTCTCAGATGATTGGCTAACGGGGGACTGACTGACAACCCCATGTCTAGCAACTATACTGTCAGTTTTTTGGCAATAATTGTTTTATTCTACATAACCATAAATATTGTCTGACCTTACGTCACTTATAGAGCTTGTGTTCAGTCCGAAAAAATAAATAGATTTATGTGCCTAATGCACAAATTAATTACATGTCTTGGCGCTGCACAAGTATCTCAAATTGTTTATAAAAAGTGAGATGTAGTAGAATATGGTGTGATATAGTGTGATATAGTGTGATATAATGTGATATAGTGTAATATAGTGTAATAAATATATATAGTATAAAATAGTGTGATATAGTATAATATAGTGTGATATAGTATAATATAGTGTGATATAGTATAATATAGTGTGATATGTGATATAGTGTAATATAGTGTAATATAGTGTAATAAATATATATAGTATAATATAGTGTGATATAGTATAATATAGTGTGATATAGTATAATATAGTGTGATATAGTATAAAATAGTGTGATATAGTATAAAATAGTGTGATATAGTATAATATAGTGTGATATAGTATAATATAGTGTGATATAGTATAATATAGTGTGATATAGTATAAAATAGTGTGATATAGTATAAAATAGTGTGATATAGTATAAAATAGTGTGATATAGTGTAATATAGTGTGAGATAGTGTGATATAGTATAATATAGTGTGAGATAGTATAATATAGTGTGATATAGTATAATATAGTGTGATATAGTATAAAATAGTGTGATATAGTGTAATATAGTGTGATATAGTATAATATAGTGTGATATAGTATAGTATAAAATAGTGTGATATAGTGTAATATAGTGTGAGATAGTATAAAATAGTGTGATATAGTATAAAATAGCGTGATATAGTATAAAATAGTGTGATATAGTGTAATATAGTGTGAGATGGTGTGATATAGTATAAAATAGTGTGATATTGTATACTATAGTGTGATATAGTATAAAATAGTGTGATATAGTGTAATAGTGTGAGATAGTATAATATAGTGTGATATGTGATATAGTGTGATATATAGTAGAATATAGTGTAATAAATATATATAGTATAAAATAGTGTGATATAGTATAATATAGTGTGATATAGTATAAAATAGTGTGATATAGTATAATATAGTGTGATATAGTATAATATAGTGTGATATTGTATAAAATAGCGTGATATAATATAAAATAGCGTGATATAGTATAAAA